>NC_056731.1:832277618-832300118 GCF_019279795.1 Protopterus annectens
AAAGCACCAGCCGGTGAGCGGGGTAGTCCTCCAAACCACATTATATTGGGTGACTGAAAATACCCAGACATAGACTGGGAGCATTATACTAGCTCCAACACTGTAGGACAAAAGTTCATACAATCCATAAACCAAAATGCCCAGGAACAACGTACCACTCCCACAAGACGGGTAAGCATACTGGATGTGATAATCAGCAACATGGGTACTGGATGGCAAGATGAGAAGTGTATTGCTCACTTGTAAACCCAGACCATAGAGTAAGCACACTGGATATACACATCCTGACCACAGTCCCTGGCCAGAAAACCACAGTGAAAAACATGTGTAAAGCAAAAGTTGCACTCCTCCAAACTGATGTGGACTCCATTAAAGGCCCTGTGCAGGTGCAAAATATGGGCCATACCTCAAAACCTGTTATACAGGCATTCCATGAACACTGCCAGGAATGCTTGGATTATGCAATCCTAAATTAAAACAAGACACAATGCCATACACGCAGGCATCTGGCATGGTGGACTCCAGCCATTACCAAACCATGCAAGAGAATGAGGAAGGTACTACATGATAGAGCAAACATAAAAAAAGAAGTAATCACTGATCAGTAGTATGGCAATAAAATATGTCCATACATACAATCCACTAAGGCCAGCTACAACAAGTTGAATCTGTGAATCTTGAGGCAATGTTACACCTGCCTCAAGTACACAGACAACCCACAACTCCCCCCAAGAAATACAAATATATGTGAGAGATGCAACCATTTATCCAAACTGGAGGCTGAGCTCCCTCAACTCAGTACTCCCAAAACTAGTCAGGAGGAGAAGGTAACCACACACACCACAAACCCAGTCCCACATAGACCTATCACAACTGCAAACCAAAGACATAAACACAGAAAAACATTCCCGGAGACCAGAATTACAAACACACCACACCAACAGAGGCCTCCAAAGCAGACACCCAATCAAACAACCTCCAAACATAGCACATGCAACACATAGTACACAAAGCTGGTGTGCCAAGCAGTCACAGGCCAGAAGGAGAAACAACATGCCTGATACAGTTGTAATAGGTGACTCCATAGTGAGACAGGCTGCTGTCCCGCACACCAGACTGAACAAGGGAAAGGGTACAGTAAGCTGCCTGTAGGCTGCTACAATACACCACATAACACAAGTATACAGGTCACCCCAAAGCAAGTAGAAATATGATGCAGTCATAGTCCATGCTGGTGTGAATGACCTGAGATGTACCTCCCCGGACTACATGAAAAGAAACATAGATGAGCTCTCCGATTATGTAGTCCAGGCTGGTATGACACTGACCGTTTGCAGCATCCTACCCTCACCAAGAATGATGCCACAGTACAAACACAGAATGATCAGTTATAACAAGTGGCACAATTACTGGTGTCATTCCAAGGGGATCCAATGTCTGTCTGCTTGGGATGTCATGCTTAACAAGCCACGCAGCTGTTCCAGGGATGGCTTGCACCTGTTACCCCTAGGTGTCTGGATATTGGATAAGGCTTTTGCCACCTCCATAGAGCCTTTCGTAGGCAAGGCTGAAAAGACTAACCCACCACCCTATAAAACATAAGTGGAAAGAAACATAAGGGTAATGCTGACCAATGCCAGATGTGTAAACCTCAATATGCATGCTCCCGAGGCCCTCCCCAGTATGGAGAACATCGATGTCTGTGCAGTGACAGAAACCTGCTGCAAGCCTCCTGACAGCACACCAGCACTAACAGGTTATACCACATATCATGTGTTATGGCCCCAAAACCTGTAACAAAACATAAAAGGAGGGTGAGTATCCATATTCAGCACAGACACCCATACGTCCAGGTAACTGACAATGCACAAGGCATTGGAGTCCACCCATGTGCAACTAACCATAGGCAAGACTGCTGTACAGTCTGTAGCATGCTACAGACCACACTCTTACACACAGGAACCCCACCCAGCCGTCCTGAAGACACTGGACAGTATGAATGTCCCACAAAATACCAAACAAGGTACTCACAAATTACCACATAGGTGGTAAACCATTATGAATGGAAGGAGTAATCAGGGACCTAGGGACACAAGTGGACAGTAACCTGTTATGTGACACTCACATTGCCAATGTGGCTAGGAAGACTGTCTATATTGGACACCGTATCATGAAAGAATTCACATCTATGTCAACAGAGGTCATTGTGCCCCTATACTGTTCTCTTATCAGACCCATAATCTAGTACAATGCCTCATTTGGGATGTACCTTACCTGACACCTACAGCAGTTAGAAAGACCTCAAAGGTACCTCACCAAGAGGATAAAGGGTCTCAGATATATGTCATATGCTGCCTGGCTGTAGACACCCCAGCTGAATGCAGTCACATACTGCCTACACAGAGGCATTGCATGTCTGTTGTACAAGGCCATGTCCAACACAGGAGTAATGGACATGCTCCACCCCAGAAAACTCAAAGCCATCGGAGCTGTGAGAGTGAGAGATGTCAACCTCAACACATAATGAAATAGGATGTGCTGGAGGGACAGATACATAACCCAGAGGTTCCACACACCCTGGAAAAGAATCCCACTTCATGTTAGGCAGAGCCCCTCACTGACACTCTTCAACAAGAATCTTGCCAAGTGGATGGATGATCATAGATTTACACTGGGGGTCTTCACTGTGTCACGTCCAGGCAGAGGCACAGCAAAGCAAATCATAAATGGCCATAATATTCACATAGCACTCTGGCTAGGCTTACAAATGCCCTAGGCTGGATAGCCTAGTATGAACCTATGAACCTATGAAGATACAAATTGTACAGGACATTAAGTATAATCCCAAGGCTTCCTCAACTGATGGTAAGAACCGTGTTGGGAATTCACAGATATGCTCTGAATCACACAAATATTACAAACAACATACCAAACACACACACATATTGCCAACATACATTCTGACAGGTGCAGTGCAACCCCCCCCCCCAGAATGCAAAATATCTATCCCAGCAGATTGCTGGCCCCCAACATTGCAGATGCTGAGGTAACAGCCAGCATCTACAAAGCAAAACACACAGCAGCAATGGTATGAGATGGTGTCCTGGGCTGAGTCCAACATGGACTCCAAGAAGAATGGAATGCCAAATCACACTACTGCTCAATGTCAGCCTTACCACAGGATATGTACCCAAAGAGCAGTGTACAACAACAGTGGTCGTTCTCAACAAAGGTGTTGCCTGAATGGATACTGAAAACTACCACCCCAGAATCCTGAGAAGCTTGGTCTGCACAGCTATGGAAAGGATCAGCATGTACCGCAGACATAAAGATATTGGGGACCTACTGACACCGGACCCTACCCAGTGTGGCTTTCTTAAGTGCAGATCCTGCCCCTAAACATGTTTGACTCATTTGAAACAGTCATTAAAGTCATTGATGAGGGCAATGTGGTCCACACAGCGTAGCTGGACCTTGCAAAGGCTTCCATACAATACCCTATGTGTTCATTATAGATATGCTCACCAGCTTAAATATAAACCCCTATGTCAGTAGAGGGGGATGCAAACCAGACCAAGGACAGAACTGACATGGTCAGACATGCTGCAGCCATGTCAGACTACAAACCAGATATAACTGGCATCCCACAAGGCTTGGTCCTGGGACCTCCCTCGTTTGGTATATATGTCCCATAGGTACAGGCCAACATGGAAGGACTGTGTCTGAACATGTTTGCAGAGGACTACAAACTGCCCACCATATCTGACCCTCCAGCTGACACAAGCATTCCACAAAAGGGCCACATAGAAACAGACAACTGGTGCCATAGCCATGTCAGCAAGCTAATTGCAGAAAAGTGTATAGTCAACCCCCGTGGATATACAGTAAGTGCCCACCAATTACCACATAGGTGTTAACCCATTACGCACTTAACATGTAATGAGAGACCTGGAGACACAAGGTGATAGATATCCTGCATTGGACAAACATGTGGCTGTAGTGTTTACAGAAACATACCATATACCCACCTAATCATGAAGGTTGTCAGATCTAGATAAGGGGAGGTCATTGTGGCTCTGCAGTCATCCTTCATCAGCGTTACAATTGACTACAATAGTCCCTGTGGGATGTACCTCAGCAGGCACCTCCATCAACTGTAAAGTCCCCAACAGTACCTCACCAGGAGTATCAAAGAGCTTGAACAGATGCCATGTGTTGCCTGATTAAACAAACTGCAGCTACACACACTGCCATACTGCCCACCCAGAGGCAAGCTGTGCCTGATGTACAAAGCCATGTCCAAGCTGGAATAAATGAACATGCTGCACCTTGTACAATCTGAATGGCAGTGAGCTATGCACATGAGAGACCTGAACCCCAGCACTGACATACATAGGACAAGCTGTACTGCATGATCCATAACACAGAACCCACCCCCACTCATGAGTAAACTCCCAGTACAGGTTATCCATAGAGTCACTCATCGATTCTCCTCAAGAGGAATTGTGATGAGTGGATGGGAGATGGTAGGTTTACCCTGGGTATCACTGTTATGTCACAGGTAGACGGAGGCACAGTATACTAACCATGACATATGTCATGGCAAACTCCACTTACAATGTGTGTCGAAGAACAAATACACTCTCCGACTAGCATTAGAAATGGCCTAGGGCACATCGCTAGTGTTTACAAATGTACACCTATGTTGTGGAATACACTAACAATGTTGGACAAGCCTGGTTTAAGTAGTTCATATCTGAACATAATGCAACATGGTCAGATGTGCACAACTGGCCCCTAACCAGGCTGTTGTGCTCACTATAGAAATGTAAAGCAGTGATAGGACTAAAGCCCAGGATACTGCCACTACAGTGAAAGTACTGAACCAGTACACTATACGGTACTACAGTGTTAGGTCAGTATGAAAGGATGTTGACAACTGGATGCAAAGTATCCCATGCAAACCCTGCAGGCACAGTATAATCCCTGTTGTGTTCACACACAAAGCAGTTGGACAGTAACTACACAACATGACACACAACACACAACCATAAACAGGAGATATTTGTTGAAGTTCACACTCATCCACAAATGTGGTGGGCTGCAGAGTTCAACATATGGAAAGCTCACACTGGGCATGCTCGCACACTTTGATAAATGAGACATATGTCAGACAACATGCCATGGGAAGGCTGAACTGGGCATGCTCACACACTTAGGCCAAATCTCAGTTTAGCAGTTGGCCACACATATCTGGTATTTGTACGTGTTATTCCAGGAACCAACCACATTACAGCAATCTGCCCAGTGCACACAGTTAAATGACTACAGAGACATACGTGATATAGTGGATCCCTCCCATATGCAAACATCTTCCACAGATACACAAGTTGTTCATACAAACAGGGAATGCTATGGCAATAAAGACCTGCAGACAGTCTATCAGCAACAAATAATGTGCATCTGACAATTAAACATATGGGTGTAGAGGTCAACACTAGGCTGTTTGCCCCAGGGAATGACAGCTTAGCCAGAGTGGGCTTGGCGTCTGCCTCCTCAGTACAGTAGGCTACTGTGCCACTGTAAAGTAGGTCACATAAGGCACTGTTTGAGGCTAGTGTGCTGTGCCTCTGTCAAGCAGGGACACAGTGGAGATCCCAGGGTTTGAATTTGCTAAGCCACAGCCATGTTGTTGGTGTCTGCTGGAAGAGGGTTGCTGAGGACCTCTAACAGTAAGTGGGTGTCAATAACAGACTGAGTGGAGCCTTATCTGCATTGTCTGGACAATTTCACTGTCAACACTGTGTCATGATGATTATGAGGGATTGAAGTGTCGTGCTGGTACTGTTCAGAGATGTCCTCCCTCTGTGGGCTACTGCTCTACAATGTATTAGCTCACTCTGTTTGTTGGACAGCTCATATATGGCTGGTGTACATCTGACAGGTGTCCTGTTGTGGAGCAGTCATGGGTATATTTGGGATAGCATGATCAATGCAAACCTTCCACATGCTCATAGAATGCAATTGTCAAGGATTATGCAGAGTGGCCTGTATACTCCCCCAGCATGGGTCCTTTGAAGTCTTCCACCCCAGTCTTCACAAGTGTAAAGTCTGCTTTTGATAAATACAGTTTGTTTGCAGTGACAACCTTGCCTGGGGGTGGGGATGGGATATGGATGGCCAGGGAAAGGTGGGTATGGGCAGATATCAACAATGGTGGTCTACCTGTGGTGTGGAACAGTGAGTACCTGTGTTGTAGATGGTCAGGTGCAATATGTATTCCTCCTTGTGGCTGTGGTGAGTGGTTCTGCCATAGCACATGGACTCACAAATTGTAGTGGCTGTAGGGTAATGTTGTAGAGGCCTGAGTAGTTCCCACACACAATATGCCTGTACCTGACGTTAACAACTGGAATGGTGTATGTGAACACCTGCATATCTTGGCACTGTTCCCAGGGAAGCAAAGTGTGTGTCCTGGATGTGGGAGGGGTGGTCAGGACTGGTTGTGTTGTGTGTTACAGGTCCTGTGGTCACGAAGCATGGTATAAAACATAACCTGCCAGTGCGATGTGCATATCTGACCCTGACGTAGGTGGCTGCAAATGCATATATATGCTATCCCCCACCTGACAGGTAGTACTAGATGTACATACCTCTGTAGAAATAATGATGTCAGCACCCTATAAGTACTGCAGGTGCAGAACAGATGCCCAGTAATTCAGATAATGGGCTCTGCTAATGTGTCTCTCTCAAGTGTCATAATATAGTTAGGTAGGGGTTTGAATCCTACAAATTCTCAGTGAGTGGGGTTGGTGTGTGTGCAAGTCTGCGTGAGGGAAATGTCCCTTTTGGCAACTGGAAAAACACACTACAGGATGCACATTCCCCTTTCTAAACACTGATGATGTCAGCACCCTATAAGTACAGCAAGAAAAGGGAAACCTCCCAGTAATGCGAATAGCGTGCTCTGCTAATGTGTCCATCTCGAGTGTCATAACATAGGTAGGGGTTTGAATCCTGCAAATGCTCAGTGTGTGGGGAGGGGGTTAGTGTGTATGAAAGAAATGTCCCTTTTGGCAACTAGGAGAACACACTACAGGATGCACATTCCCCTTTCTAAACACTGATGATGTCAGCACCCTATACGTACAGCAGGAGAAGGGAAACCTCCCAGTAATGCAAATAGCGCGCTCTGCTAATGCGGCTGCCTCAAGTGTCATAACATAGTTAGGTAGGGGTTTGAATCTTGCAAATGCTCAGTATGTGTGGAGGGGGTTAGTGGGTGTGCAAGTCTGTAGGAAAGAAATGTCCCTTTTGGCAACTAGGAGAACACACTACAGGATACACATTCCCCTTTCTAAACACTGATGATGTCAGCACCCTATAAGTACAGCAGGAGAAGGGAAACCTCTCAGTAATGCAAATAGCACGCTCTGCTAATGTGTTCGTCTGGAGTGTCATAACATAGTTAGGTAGGGGTTTGAATCCTGCAAATAGCAAGTGTGTGTGGGAGAGGGTGAAAGTAGTGTGTGTGCAATTACATGTGTAAGAAAACTGACCCTTCTGCCAACCAGTACAACACACCAGCTGCTGCATATTCCAATCTCTACACAGAGATGATGTCAGCACCCTACAAGTACAGCGGAAGAGGGGAAATCTCCCAGTAATGCAAATAGCACGCTCTGCTACTGCGTCTCTCACTACTGTCATAGCACAGTTAGTTATGGCTTTGGATAACAGACATGCCACATGTGTTTTTGTCACACAGAATGCCCATGTGTGTGGGTTGTTGTTCACAATAATGCATGGCATCGATTAAACCAGTAATGGCAATGGACACAGATGATGTATGTGTGTGCCAAATACACATATGTACCTGTGACCTTCAATAGTTCCCATGTATGACCCCTGCCACATGTGAATACATGGTATTTGCACTGGATAACATTATGACTGTGGTCTTCTGTGCGGGTGCTGCATGTGGTATGTGTATATACAGTGTGATATGTAGATGGTATCAACCTAGCAGCGAGGGATACACATCTGGTCTGGGGCATATAGTCTACATGTTGTTGATGAACAGGTGCTGCTTGTTTTCACCTGTTGTGGGAGTGGTAACAAGTTGTTCCATAGCAATGCAGTGACTACATGCTAGGAACCTTTCAGCTTGGGTGTTGTAGCTGCAGTAATTCATCAGCATTCAGTAATACGTCAGCATTCCTGGTGAGGGTATGATGCCAACCAAGGTCAGGGTCATACCAGCCTGTACCACATGCTCAGAGAGCCCTTCCATGTTCCCTATCATGTAGTCCAGGGAGGTACATCACAGGTCAGCCATAGTGGCATGGACAATGACTGAGTCATATGTGTCCATGCCTCTGACTGACCTGTATGCTTGTGTTATGTGGTGGACCATAGTGCCCCACGGGCATATCACTGTGACCTTCACCTTGTCCAGCCTGGTGAGCGTGACCTCACTGTACCAGACAATAAAGGTACCTAACACAACTGTAGCAGGTGTGTTGTCTAGCCGTACAGGCTGTGACTGTTTGGCACACAGGATTTGTGTGCTATGTGTTATGCGTGATGTGTTCTGGCATAACGTATGCCTGTGTGCCAGCTGCGGAGGTGTCTGCTGCTCAGGCAGGATGCTATTCTTAGGCTCCACGAATGGCCCAGTGTGTTCACGTGCTTGTATTGCTGTCAGTGTAGGTCTACATCAGACTGGTATTGTAGTCACTGTAGTATTTCATGCCACCTGACAGGTTATGCCAGTACTGGGTTCAGAGTGCTTAGTCCCCAGTTTGGCTATGTGGTTCCATCTCATACATGTGTTGTACGTCCATGTGTAGGGGGGAGGGTTGACTGTGTACATGTGGCAGCTGACATTGCCACATGACCCACATATTCCACAACTGTACCATAGAGGTGACTGACAACTGACCTTTGCACATGCTACCATAGTATTGTGATTGCCATGGTGATTAACAGCACATAGGGCCAATGGGGAACAAGGTACATAGGTTCATAGGTTCATACTAGGCTATCTGCCCTAGGGCATGTATAAACCTAGTCAGAATGTGTTTGGCTGTCACCATCCATTGTAAATTTATCTTGCTATGCCCTTTTTCGAGGTTAGTATACTGTGCCTCTGTCTAACAGTGACACAGGAGTGATACCCGGGGTAAACCTATGATGTCCCATCCACTCATCAAGATTCCTCTTGAAGAGAGTCAATGAGGGACTCTGCCTAACCTGGACTGGGATTTTATTCCAGAGTGAAGGGAGCCTCTGGGTTATGAATCTGTCCCTCCAGCATGTCCTATTTATTTCAGTGCTGAGGTTCAAGTCTCTCGAGCGTGTAGCTCGATGGGATTTGGATATTCTGAGGTGCAGCATGCCCATTAATTCTGGGTTTGACATGGCTTTATACATCAGGCACAGATCGCCTCTGAACAGGCGGTATGCCACTGAGTAGAGCTGGAGTTTCTTTAACCGGTCAGCATATGGCATCTGTTTGAGCCTTTTGCTCCTCTTGGTGAGGTACTTTTGGGGTCTTTCCAGTTGCTGCAGGGGTCTGGTAAGGTACATCCCAACAGGGGCATTGTACTCAATTATGGGCCTGATGAGGGATGAGTAACAAGGCACGATGTCCTCCCCTGATCTAGATGTGAATCTCTTCATGATGAGGTGGGCTATATAAAATGTTTTTCTAACCACTTTGGCCACGTGGTTGTCAAATGAGAGATTGCTATCAACTTGGGTCCCCAGGTCCCTAATTACTTCTTCTGTACTTAATGGATTACCACCTATGTGGTACTTTGTGGGTACTTTGTTTTTGCCAAAGGGGATGACTATACACTTTTTGGCATTCAGCTTGAGGCCATGGCTCTAGCACAAGTTGTCTGTTTCTATGAGGCCCTTTTGGAGGATGCTTGTGTCGGTTGGAGAGTTGATTATGGAGGCCAGTTTGCAGTCATCTGCGAATTTGGTCAGCCACAGTCCTTCCATGTTGGCCTGTACCTCCGATAAATATATACCGAACAAGAGAGGTCCCAGGACTGAGCCTTGTGGGACACCACTTGTAACTGGTTTGGAGTCTGGCATGGCTCCAGCAATTCTAACCATGTGGGTTCTGTCCTTGAGCCAGTGTGCAATCCATCTAGTGACATAGGGGTTTATATATGGTGAGCTTCTCTAGAATGCCCGAGTCGGGTATTGTATCGAAGGCTTTTGCGAGTTCCAGGTAGGCAGTGTGGACCACCTTCCCCTCGTCAATGGCCTTGGTGACTGTTTCAAAGAAATCAACCAGGTTTGGGAGGCAGGATCTGCCCTTAACAAAGCCAAACTGGGTATGATCCAGTGTCTGTAGGTCCCCAATATCTTTATTTATGAGGTCCATGATGATCCTTTCCATAGCTTTGCAGACCAAGCTAGTCAGGCTTATGGGGCGATAGTGTCCAGGATCCGTTGAGGCACCACCTTTATGTAGAGGGACCACTGTTGCTGTATGCCACTCTTTGGCCTCATATACTGTAGTAAGGCTGGGATTGAACAGTAGTTTTATGTTTGGGTGTAGCTCTTCTTGGAGTTCATGTAGAACACAGCCTGGGACACTGTCTGGTCCTATTGATGCAGTGTTTATTGCTTTGGAGAGGGCGGCTCTTACCTGAGCATCTGAGATGTCAGGGAGGCAGCACTCTGCTGGGATAAATATTTGCCCTTTCAGTGTGGAGAGGGGGGGAGTTTGCGCTGAACCTGTCAGCTAGGATGTTGGCAATGTCTGTGGGTTTGGTGTTTCTATTGACATTTTGGACTACCTCTGAGCATATCTGGGAATTACCACCCAGGTTCCTAACATAACTAAAGAAAGCCTTGTGATTATCCTTAGTGTCCTGTGCAATTTTCTCTCGAAGCTGGCCTTAGACAATCTTATGAGTGCCCGTAGTTTTTTGCTAATACTGATCAGTGATGCCTTCCCTTTTTGGGATTTTGCTGTATCATTTAGTAGCTTCCTCCTTCTATTGTATAGTTTGTTTATGGCTGGGGTCCACCAGACAGGACGTCTGCCTTTGGAGGATTGGGTCTTGGTTTTATTCGGGATCGCATGATCCATGCATTCCTGAAGGTGTCCATAGAATGCGTTTATAGAGGAATCTGCGGTCTGGTCCGTATTTTAAACAGGCCCGGGGGCTTTGAAGGTTTCCACCTCAGTTTTGAGGAGTGTGAATTTGCTTTAGAGAAGTTGTTCACTGTGGTTTTCTGGGCAGGGGCTGGGGTCGGGATGTGAATATCCAGTGAGATTAGTTTATGGTCTGATCTTACCAGTGAGGGATACACTTCTGGTCTGGAGCATAGAGTCCCCATGTTGGTGATGATCAGGTCCAGTATGTTTTCCCTTCTTGTGGGAGTGGTAACAAGTTGTTCCATAGCATATGAGTTCATATATTCTAGGAATCTTTGGGCTAGGGTGTTGGAGCTAGAGTCATGCTCCCAGTCTATGTTTGGGTAGTTGAAGTCGTCCAATATAATGGTGTTTGGAGAGACCTTCATATTTTCCACTGTTCGCAGGAAGGCCGAGTGCAGTTCTTGGGTTTGGGAGGGTGGTCTGTAGCAGGCTATAACCTGGAAGGCAGTTTTACCCATTGTTAGTTGCACATGGATAGTCTCTGATGCTTGGTGCTTTGCCACCAACCTGGAGGTGTGGGTATCTTTGATGAATATCAATACTCCCTCTCCTTTTGTGGTTCAGTCCACGTTTTGGGGCTGAAAAGCATGGTATGAGGTATAACCTGGTAGTGCTGGGGTGCTCTCAGTAGCCCTGAACCAGGTATCTGTTACTGCACAGATATCGATGTTCTCCATGCTAAGGAGAGTTTCGAGTGCATGCATCTTGAGGTTTAGACTTCTGGCATTGAGTAGCATTACTCTTAGCTTCTTATCCCTTGTGATACCTATGAAGGTGGGTTTGTCATTTGAGCCTTGCCTAACAAAGGCACTATGGGGGTAGCAAGAGCCTTTGCCAATATCCGAAAGCCCAGGGCTGACAGGTGCAAGCCGTCCCTAGCGAAGCAGGTGGTTCAACAGAAGATGAGTATGTGAGGGTGTAGTGCCTGTGATTAGTTAGCAGTGGCATATATGACTGCTCACGTGGACAAATGCCAGGTAAGTCATATGCAATGTGTCACAGGCAACGTACATGTGAACAGGACAAACAGCGCCATTCTGTCAAGTGAGACATGGACATACATATAGTAAGCTATGCAGATGTCACTAGGAGTCCACAGAAGCTCTGTAACTATGCATTGCAGGTGGGCTCAGTATTCCAGGGTAATTGCAAGCAAATATGCATGCAAACAAAGCTACAGTAAGCAGGGCTGCATGTAGTCCATTGTACAACAAACAAGCTGTACCACTTCCAGTAGGTAACACTGCAAATATGCAGGCACTACGCACATGTACATGGAAATACACAGGTCAGATGGCTAGGGTCCAGTCTCAGCGCACACAAGTGTACAGACCATGTACCGTCAGGATGTACAATAACTGGATGGAAACCCATGTGCTCATACCTGCAGTAATACACGTCAAATAGCAGACACTGAGCCTTCACTCAGTGGTTCCATACTTAGTAGGATGTATGCTACCTGGCCTGCCACCACAGTATCCCTGACATGTATGGGGACTCTCCCTCCTGTGACAGTTAGTTGTGTGTGTAGGGGCTGTCTTGCATGGTATGAGATGTGAGCTTGCAGTGCTAGCAATGTTGATGCAGTGTGCGCGTGTATGCTGTAGCCCTAGGTGTTGTCAATTTGCATGTGTGTATGGATGCACACAGTTCCACCTCATGGCTGCCATATACTGGTGTTTGTGGACAGCCACAGACTGTACCTGCCAGGTCATACAGATCAGTGTCTCTGGTCACGGACACGGTACCTGTGCCTTGCAGGGGTGCTACGGACCATATCCGGTACCAACCCAGACTGGGTACTGTCATCAGAAGCAGGTGTTCGTTGACTGGACACAGATCCCTGTCGGGCCTGGCCAGAGCCACATGCACGTGGTCTCCTGGAGCGGTCTGATGACAGCACAGACCCAGCATTGCTGGGGCTGCTGCTGGCACTATGGGGGCGGCCGCGGCCCTGTTGTCATCCGCGACGACTGCCAGCTGCTGCTGTTGCTGGCATACGCCCACGTCGACGCCTCAACCATCCACCATCGCCCTGGCTCATGGACATGTAGTTGTGGAACCGGTCTAATATGTCCCCACAACATCTGTCTATGACATCGGTGAAATTGCGGATGGCAGCCGCAATGTCACGCATACTGTCAGTCATGGCTGTGCGACATGCTGTCAGCTCCCTCAGACCCTGTCTAGTGTACCGTTCCATATGTGACTGTGCCTGCATGACAGCCCGAAACATAGCTGAGGTTGTAAGACCTCTGTGGGCACGTCTGACAGGGGCAGTACGCCCACGGATGCTCCCACGAGAACCCCTGTGTGGTACCATCTCAGGGCCATGCCCATGGCTGCTGTGTGGGGAGGCATGTGCCACAGATACCACATTACCCTGGTCAATGCCCACTGTATGCTGTCCATCACCTAGGGACATTGGTGACAAAGGGTGTATTGGCAGGATAATTGTGCGCATTGATGGGGTTGACAGCTGTGTACTGTCAATCGGCTGATCAATGATGGACCCTGGCATACCTTCCTGTGCCATTACACAGATGTCATCATTATCAGTACCCATGGCACATGATTCAGGTTCCCTGCTGCATGACACCAGAGCAGCACCAGAACCTGTGGGAGGGAAACAGGAAACACAGTTTACAATGTCTACACAATATTACCAGTGATGCACACATCCACACATGCACAGGTCCAGACATGCACATGTGCACACATGCACAGGTGCACACATGCACACATGCACACATGCACAGGTGCACACATGCCCACATGCACAGATGCACACATGCGCACATGCACACATGCGCACCTGCACACATGCACACATGCACACATGCACAGGTGCACACATGCGCACATGCACACATGCACAGGTGCACACATGCACACATGCACACATGTGCACATGCGCACATGCACACATGCACACATGCACAGGTGCAAACATGTACACATGCACACGTGCACACATGCACATATGCACATGTACACATGCACACAGTTGCACACAGTTGCACACTACTCAGTATGCGAGATATCAACACACAGACACAGACACACCTGCATGCATACACAGAGCACTACTAAGTGAGCCTAATATTACTATTACTATCAAGACTATTAAAGGTATTGTTAATACACACTCACCAGCATGGATAGGCTGCATTGCTGTTACACCGGAGGGACCTGCAGAAGTGAGGAAACTAATGTCAGTGGGCACAACTGTGCCATTGTTACTGAGTATGATACGGGTCAGTAGTACAACAGTTGCCTTTCACAGGTCAGCTGCTGATATTGAGGATATCACACTTGCACATTACATACTATGATGACAGCTACAAACCAAGGACACACCTCACACATGCATTAACTAGCAGTGTATACAACAGTCAACTATACATATGGCATATTACCTGCATGCTCATAGCCTTGCTGCTGCGTGGCTCCAGCCTCCATCATAATGCAAGTCTGCTGCTGTTGTTGTTGGCGGGCTGGAGCCACTACACTCATGAGTAGTTCCTCCAGTCTGGTGAGTGGGGGATGTGTAGCCACCCCACCACCTGTGGCAACCTGTTGCCTGTGGATATCCGATGCACGCTGATGGACATTTCTGATTAAATCACTGCGGTGATGTCGTACCTGCTCATATGTCCTATTATGCATGCCTATGTCACTTACCCGATGGACCAGGTCTTGCCACAGTGCAGCCCTCTCCTGCTGATTCTGGCTGGTGCGGGAAAAGAGTATTGCATAATCCCACACCAGGCTTTGGTGTATCTCCTCATCCTCAGCTGCGGAGTAAGCTGGATTTCGTGGGTGAGCCATGTTCCTGAAAAAGGAAATAACCTGATATCAGCAATATATGTCAGCAGAATTTGGCACACATACTACACATGCTACTCGACTGTTATGATACGACATATCTCACATATATAGCATCTGTCTGTCTATTGGTGGATACACATGTAAATGGCCAGGTATCAGTGCTCAGCCAGCAACTGTGCAACAGTACCTGGCACACTCCATACGACATACTACCAAACCCCAGCAGTCAGAACACTGATTCAGGTTCAGAGCACCTCCTCACTCTGGGGGCTTGTATCTAGGTACTGTATGGGCTACATTATCAACTACTGTGAGCTGACCACAAACTGATTGCCCTGGATATACATATCCCACCTCCACCACCAGCACAAATGACTATAGTGAATAACATTGCAAATGCAAACTTTACACTTTGTAACAGTGACATGGTATCCTTTCAGCCCAGTGGGCCAGTGGAAGACACAACCCACAATGCTGACCCCTTCACAAATGCTTTCTACGGACATCTCCGAGAATGCATGGATCATGCAATCCCATATATGACCAAGACACTCTCCACAAAGGGACAGCATCCTGTCTGGTGGACCCCAGCCATAGACAGATTGTATTACAAAAGATGGAAGCTACTGCAAGACAGAGCATAATTCCATAAAGGGAAGGCATGTCTGCGCAGCACTAGTAAGGATCTATTTTCCCTCATACAAACATCCATGGGCAACTTTGAGAGGGAAATCAAGAGGGACACTACAGATAACCACAAGGCCTTCTTCAGTTATGTTAGCAACCTGGTCAGAATCCCTCCACTATGCTCATAGTTAGTACACAACAACAAATAATTCACTGAAACCACAGATATTGACAACATTGTGGCAGACAGGTTCAGTGCAGGTTTCACCCCTCCCTCTCTCCCAAAATAAGACATAGTTATCCCAGCTGACTGTAACCTCCCTGTCATCACAGATGTCCAGGTGAGAGCCGCCCTCAGGAAAGCAGAATACACAACATGAATGGGACCTGATGGTATCCTCGGTTGCATGCTACATGAACTCTGACAGGAGCTAAACACACATATAGAAGTGCTATGTAACACTAGCCTGATTACAGGATATGTACCTGTACACTGGCGCACAGCAGCAGTGGTTCCACTCCATGAAGGAGGCACCCTAACATACCAATACAATACAACACAATACAATACATTACAGTACAATACTATACAATATGCTATTGCCCCTGGGACTACAGCAGCATACTGTTCTGCTACCCTGACCATTGTGACACATGTGGTGTGATGGTACCTGCTGCTGTCAAACAGTTACACAGGGTGACTCATATGGCATATTACCTATCTGACTAACATTCAGCAGGGGTATGTGTTATATGTACTCATGGGGAGTCTTGCTTCTTAACACTGTGTGGTTTATTGCAGGGTATGTCTTATCTGTGGGTAGGAACCTTTACCTCCACATGTGCTCTCTATTGCAGTGGCATGGACGACACACAGCAGTCATTTAGGTTGTGGATGGTGTGAGGTGTTACTATGGTTGTTGGACATCTGTCATGGGTGTGACTTAAGTATATAAATCCAGGAGTAGTAACCTCTATGTGGGTAGTATGTGTGTACTCTGTGGTGTTGTCAATCACTGTGCATTGGTAATGTGTTTGAGTGCATTGTCACAGTGTTGTACATGTCACTGTGTCTTTCTCCATATCTGTAGCTGTCATGTGAGGTACATACCATGGCAGCCATTATGTGGTGTGGAGGGGTACACTGACCTACATGTCCATAGCTGACACACTATGTCTGCTGACACATACCATGTGCAGGTATTCCAGGAATAGTGTGCCACTGTGAATATCATTGGGGGGACTATTGTACACATTTATGACCCTGTTCACCCCTGACACATGCAGTGGTGGGCAGCCAATCACATATCTGGTGGTTACTGGTGTAGGTGATTTGAAATGGGGTATGGTACTCCAGTTTTGAGACTGGTGTTCACTCCATGCCTTTGTCCCCAGGCACCTGTTGCAATACATCTGTACACATGTGCCTCATTCAGAATATATATACATCTCTCTCTCTCTCTATATATATATATATATATATATATCTATATGTATATATATATATATATATATATATATATATATATATATATATATATATATATATATATATACATATATATATATATATATATATATATATATATTGATGTACATATATTGCTATAGATATGGAGAGGGTGTGACAAGAGGGGTGAGAGTGACAGAGGGGGTGGGACAGGGGTGTTGAGGTCGTCATATACAGTCATACCTGTAGATAGTCAGATCTGTCTGTCTATGTATATGTATCTACATATATCTATATCTGTATGTGTGTATTACATATATATGTTTGTACATATTCTATCTATCTACATCTGTCTATGTATTCCTACATCTCTCTCTATGTATGTATACATATATGCATATTATATATATATATATATATATATATATATATATATATATATAGATATATATATATACATGCATACATATTTTGACATACATACGTATCCATATGATAGATAGGTATATCAACATGTTTGTTTACTATACTGTATACACACACTAACATACTGCTAAACATACATAACTGTGAAATCTACTTTGTACATTGCACTACAACCTACATTCAACCTACATTGATATGTGCACATAGATGCTCTCACATACAAATGTATGTACAGCCTTCACTGATAGTTGCTGTATGTCCCCTGCCCTTTGCACATCTTCATATACATATGGATACAGACCAATGGCACATATGGAGGATTCACAGTATGTAGACCTTTATAGTATTACTTTACATTACCTGTGTTTGTCACAGCTGCTTGTGTTGCCATCTGGTTTTGTGTCCTGCTGCTCCACTTGCCAGTTGTCAGCTTTCAGGTGGCTGTTGCTGACCAGTTTTGTTTGTGTATGTTTAATTTTGTTTTTTTCTGTCTCTGTCTCTCTCTCTCTCTCTGTCTCTCACTTCCTCCTCAGGGTGCAATGAAAGTTTTGCATGTGTGGACTGGAAGTACAGCATGCTTTTGTAGGTATATGCATATGTCCATGTGATGGCCTCTGCACCAATTGTTAGCCAGCATTTGCTAATTGCATGCAGCCAGTTGTGTACTGATTGCAGTTCTCGCTGTGATTTCAGAATGGTGCTATAAAACGGTATGTGAGATAGGCGTAGCTCTTTCAGATTTTAAGGGCAGGGACCATGCTGGTATGCTGTGGACAATGTTCTGTGAGTGTAAAGGTTGGTATCTCTCTCATATTTTTAGCTGTGTTGTAGATTAACATTTCTCCATTCATTTCTCCAGTTTCCTGTACTAACTGTGTATGTACACTGACACCTATGACTACTACTACTGTTAATGTGTGTGTGTTTGCTTTCCTGTGGGACATGTGGTGTAACTGGTGTATAGCAGTGGCTCTTGCACTTTGTTGCTATGGCTTCAATATTTGCCCTTTACAGTCACTACCTGTATGCCTGCTAGGTGTCCTGACTGTAGTGTGCTGCTGTGGCTTTCCTATTTTCCATGTACATTCACACCTTGGAATGCTTGCTATATCTGGTAGGGTGTTACAGCATGCAGTGTGGTCTGGCCATGGTGTGGGCCTTGATATCTATTAGGGTATTTGAGTATGCTGCTGAGCAGGCCCCAGAGACTCTCAGGTGCATCTGTTATCTGCCTCATGGAATGGTACATATCAGTGGGGTACACCCATTAAATTGTCTGGTATGTTGCAGTTGTGACTGTGGGATAGCATGAGCATATGTATTACTACACTTTTTCTGCCATGCAAGTGGTGCATACTTTCAGGACTTCATAGTTACCATTGCATGTGTTGTAACACCTTTCTGCCTACTGTTTGTACATTTCACATGGAGTCTGTGGGGCATCCCTGTAACTCAGTCACTGTTGCTATGTCTAGGCTCTTAACTATTCAAATATGGTGGTGTCAGACCTTCATGTGTACAAATATTTGCAGGTTGTCCACATTTCTGCCTCATATTTTGGTCAATATCTCATGCACAGCTTTTTCTGGCAAATCACTCTGGGCTCAAGTCAGAATATAGTGACAAACATTTAAGTTTCAGACTTCATACCCTTCCAAACATCCCACAAAATGCAGAACCTGTTACTCTCTGAACTGTCTAAGTTTGTTGTAACATTATTTGTAATGTGTCCCTGGTTTTGGCCCTTTGCTCCACATATTTTATTACTTGGTCGGATGTGTTCCTGTAACAGGTTGTGGGGTATGGGCAGTGATTATCCTGCTGTGAGTATGTGTGTGGCTTGCAAGGTGCTACAGTGACATTATTACCTACTAGCTACCAACTAGCATGGCTGTTTCTGTTCACACACTACTATCATAGATATCCACTAGATTTGACAGTAAATATACATGACATGCTTTGTGTACTACACATCCTATATTCCCTTTACATTCATTCCTACTATTACATTATATATTTATTTTAGCACAATGTTCTTGTATAACAGTCATGGCTTAGTGGTAAGTCATGCAGACTACTGTTTCCAAGGTCCTGGGTTCGGGACTGACAGTGGGATTTTATTTTGCTTTTGAACTGACTACAGGACCTGTCAATCAGAGTGACTAAGGCACTTTTAAGCAGTTGTAACCAGGTTAGCGCTGGTTTGCACGGAGCTCCCGCATGCGCACTGGCGTTCAGCTCCACGCACACCCACTTACAGCCGCTTAAACGTGCTTACTCTTGCGCACACCCGCGCTATTTTCTTTGAAAGAAATGAAAATGGGGAGACAGGAAAGTGGTGAAAAAGGGGTCACAAAGAGGGTAAGACAGTAGGGAAACAAGCTCGGGTTTTGCAGGAGGGATGTAGGTAAGGCCCATAGCTGCCCATTTCTTCATCAGCAACAGCTGTGCATATGTATGTAATTTGGTGTGACATTTGAAACCTTCCACCCCTGAGAGAGTTGTCAGTACAACAATAATACTTGTTGTACAGCCAATTGTAATTGATAGTTTCCATGTCCAGCAGACATATGTGCGGAATGGACAGCTATGTATGGGGCGTAATTTTTTGTGGGTACAGAGTGCCCTTTTTTTTTTCCAGGGGAGAGTGGTATGTCAGGTGAAGGAAGTCGGTATAGCTGGGGAGGTAGGTTGGGTAGGTCAACAGACAAGACAAACAAGATGCATACAGGGGCGGTGTATGACATGTGTGGGGGGGTTACACAATTGACGGGACGGATGTTTGGATATCCAGAGCCCATAAGCCCACAGATGGCAACAGTGGAACTGATATCCCCACCCATGGGCAGTTGCAACTGTTCCTTCACTGCCCAGGACGGGGCTGTGCTGGGGGCTGTGTAGGCCAGGCAACAGGCATGCCCGTAAGTTGTGCCACCTGTGCCTCAAGCTGGCATAGGGGCCCAAGAACAGAGTCCTGGATCTCCCTACGCACCACAGTCCGGACGCTACGGAGGGTGAGTGGTGGTTCTCCTCTGGCCACGCTTGCAGAGGGGGGACGGGCCCCATCCCCTGCAGCGCTTCCACCCGCAGGTGGCACAGGGCCACCGGAGGAGGGTCCAGACTGGGCACTGGTGCCAGGGGCACTCACCAGCTGAGGTGGGAGAGGTGGGTCCGCTGGAACCCGCCTTCCCTGTCGTCCTATGTTTTGCATTATGTCATGACAGTTTGGGTTAGTAACATACAATACCATTCGCAATTAGTTGTAACAGCATGCATTAGTATTCCCATTAACCAAACACCCAGATATTCACACCATTGAACAACGAGCATAACACATGCATAATTTGAACAGCAATACACAGTCCAACAACATGCAGGGTTGATTGATGGCAACAGGCCATCAGGTTTGGATGTATGAACAGGGCAGATGCATCAACGTACATGCAAATATTTATGACCCAACAGGACAAATTTCCAGGGGTGTTAATTGTGATTGCACATACCAATTTCACGTGGAATGGATTATATGTGGTTATAGGGTGGGGTGAAGAAAATATTATTAACACCTTCGAATACCAATACATATGCTGTACATTTCTAATAGCTACAGATATATACACACTAATGTTCTAACTACAGTTTCCTATATGATAACTACTTCAATTTGGTCATAGGACTGTTACTGCTACATCAATATACATTTTATTGTTATTCATACACGTTCATATCTGGCTTTGTTCAGCTACATCATCCTGCATTTGCTTTATATAGCTATAGACAACTGTGGATGTTTGATATTTCAGACAATCATACTATCTGCATATTGCAGACTGAGAGCAACATATCCAGATTTTGGGATACACATTCCAGCTGCAGCAACACTTTAAACACATTTCGCAGTTTGGTTCTACTTGTCACATTCATTTCATTCTGTACTGACTGCAGTATACTTGTTTTCATTTTACTATTCAGGATGGTACTTACTTCTAGGCTTTATTGACATGTTTTACCTGTAGTTATTACAATCTTTTCCAGCAGTCTCACTTCTGTCATGTTTCAGTATTTCAACAGGGGTATATTTCACACATGTGATTTGCTCATCTTCTGCAGCTGTACTTTTCAGCCTGCTGCAGGTTGTGTACTATTATATTACAGGTGGGGCATCTTTATTTCAGACTTTATTTCAGACATTTTCATTTTTCTGTTTGGATTACAGACTGCAACACACTTTTGCAATCAAGCAATACTTGCAAACACTTTTACACTGTTACTTGCACATTTTATTACTTAGTGACTACACTGCACTCTTTTGCTAACTGTCATACTTTTATATTTCTTTACAGTTACTGGGAGTGGATTACTGACCTGCCTGGTGGCACAACCGCACCAGCCTATCGCCATAGGCTCTGCGGTTCGCAGAACGGACACCTGCAGCTGTAATATAAATGAAGTAATATTGGAATACACATCTCCATAATATCAGCTAATTTAATTTCTTACATACATAATTAAATGTAACTTACTCAGTAGTGGGGCGTTGGGCATTTGCCGGGCCTCCTAGATCCAAAGGTTCAATTGGTCCTGCTTGCATCTCTTCGGGTCCGCATGGTGGTGACGGACCTGCTCACCAGTCCTTGGAATCCCTGTGGCACTGGTGAGATCATGAGCCAACCGGTCCCACGCCTCAGCCCTATATGCTCCCCACAGGACCTGGCCCTGCATGAGTTGGGCCTCATGATTGTGGACTAGGAGCCAGACCATGTATCTGGACTCCTCAACGCCCCACCTCTGTGCTCGAAAGCAACTACCCTCACCTACTCTTGACATTCTGGCTGCAAGTCAGTTCTACAATCGTATATGCTGTGTATTCCCGCCTATGGGGCTTATATATGCCGTTTTTCCTGCACTTATCTGTGATTGGCCATTTTGGAATTGTATCAACTTCACAAAACTTGCTTTGTCATGCTCCACTTTCTAT
>NC_056731.1:832305118-832443724 GCF_019279795.1 Protopterus annectens
TAAATATGTATATATGTATATATGAAAATATAGATAAACATTGACAAAAAGCAATCCTGACAAATGTAAAACAGAGCCAAAATATACTTTCAATGGAACTGTATTACAAACAGATGTTTAAGTACCACTGGATCTTCATCCATGGCTAGTTCTGTTTCTCTCCTACATTTAGTTTTTCTCGGCATTCATTCTCTCCATTGTTTATTGCACACTACTCTACTATTTATTGTACTATTGTATTGTATTGTATTATTGCATTATGTAGTAGTATATAGAGCTTTTCTCTCTAGGACTCTGCTGAAAATGGGTTATCTACCCAGTTGGACTTTCCCTATAACCAAATTTCAAATAAATAGATAAAATAAAATTCCCTTGTAAATTAACTATGTCAGCTAGAAGGATTTCCTGACTATGGTGGAAATATGGTGATTGAATGAGAGGCACTTATCCATTGAAGTACCTAAATCTCTTAAGAGCATATCTGTCTGAAGAGGAGTACTATTTATAATGTATGAGGTGGGAACAACTTTTCTGACAAATGTTGCTGTGCTGCATTTTTTATGCAGTTTGAAACCATTTTTCATATACAATGTATATGCATTTTCTAGCTCTTGCTGGAGTTGTTTTGCACAAATAGATGAGTGGATAACAGTGTCCAATTTGCAGTCATCAGCAAACTTGGTCAGCCTGCAGCCTGTCAGACTTAGAAGCCTGCAAAATAAATGCCAAACAGGAGAGGGCCCAGAACTAATTCCTGTGGCACTCCGCTAGTTTCAGTTTTATATTCAGAGAGTGAGACAACAACTTACACAGATCAGGATTTGTTAAATATTCAATTTATAGTACAGCAGAAAATTAATGGGTTTATATAAAGCTTGGCTAATATTTAATTAATACTAGCATCATTCTTGCTGAAAGCAAGATAATACTCAAGACCAGTGTTTTTTCTACCTTATAACATTATAGTCTTCTTCTTCTTCTTCTTCTACCTTCTTCTTGTCCAGTCTGGTGAGTGTGACGTCTGTATGCCTATCTATAAAGTCACCTATGACTAAAACATTTCTCTGTGTGAAAGCAGACTTAGTAGGCCTGATGGGCTTAGGCCTGCTTTCCTGATGACTCTTGGGCGAGCTCTGTGGATTTGAAGAATGAATGAGTAGAGGAGGAGTAGTTGTTCTGTTATGTTGGGGTATTTTACAGAATGTTCTGGGAGTCTTTGGCAAATTTTTCTTCACAGACTCAGCATATGTTATGGGTCAAGTAGTGTGTGGTGATTGATGTAGTATTGTGGAGGTATGATGCTTACCAACAGTGGGATGATATAAGAGGATTGCCTCCATGTTTCTTAAATATTTACATCTCTTGTAGGTTGTACTATCAACTGTTAGAGATGGAAAAGTTGGAAAGTATGACAGTTGCAACACTTGTCTTACAACACTTAATGCAATCAGACTGGTCACAGATTGGGAGAGAACAGACTGTTGAGCCAGGTTGTGAGAGGGCAGAAGATTGGGGTTTGCAAAGTACTCAGGGATTGGAGAGAAACTATGACAGTAAATCCTGAAAATTTATGGATGAAGTGTATAGGGAGATACTCTGAAGTTAGGTTAGATGGTAACTTACCTAGCAGTACTTATTGAAAAGACAGAATTAGGATTGCCAAAAATGACGAATAGTGATGATTCATCTATTGGCTGCTATCTGGCTACCACTAGTGCTGGTCTCACTACAGCTTCACACAGCTGGGAATCAATGTCTCTTTGTTTCTACTGTCACCAGAAGCAAAACAGTAGCACTACACCCAAGATGACAAGTTGGTCATGGCCTATTTGGTGATTAGCAGTCTTGTCCCAGATGTTGCAGGGGTCTGTAGGCTAGTTGTAGACTTCTCCTGGTAGATGCATTAAAATAGTAACTAGACCAATAGGAAATGTCTCACTCCCGAGTCAGAGACAGTCAGGAATCCATGACACTCTGCTCCTTCTGTTACTAGGAGCAATATAGTAGTACTAATTCCAGGCTAGCTCCCAAGAAGCAGTTATCAGGCTTTCCAGGGATCAGTAGTCTCTATGAAGTCTAGGAAATATCCATTTGCTCCTTCTGTCACTGTGAGCAAAACAGAAGCACTAATTCCAAGATGATTACAGACAAGTGGAATGTAGGCTGTCCTGTAATTGGTAGTCTTTCCTTAATGTTGAATAATCCTTATAAAAACTGTTATTTTTTTCTGAAGAACTTGAAGATTTGAGGAAGAAAACCAGAGAAAGATGAGAAGGAGAATAATGAGAGGATGCTGATTCATACCATATTCCTATAAGCACAGCATGTACAGAGGAAGAAGGGAACATTATGATATGGATTAGGAAAGAAATGATGTGGGAAACTGGGATGGAAGATATCCTATGTAAGGGAATGCTAGGATGGGCATGGAGTGCTAATTTGGTTATGAGAAGTGTCCACATGCTGGTTATTTGTTTTTGGTTTTCTACTCCCTGTAACCTTGTTTTAAGTTTCACAGAGCATACTGATGAATGTTGATGATAAAGAAAAAAAGGTATTGAGATGAGAGTGGAGGTATATTTGTGGGATGACAGAAAAGCAGACTAGTTGGAGGTAAGAATGAAAGCCTTTGTTGAAAGTGCTACTAATCCAGGACTCAAGCAGGTCTGTAGAGACATGATGAATTTCAAGACGGACACTCTCTTAATTTATGAAATAATTGAAGGCTGGGACTTCCAGTTAATAAAAGATGAGAGAATAATGGCATACTTAGTATAGAAATTGGGAGATATTAAAAAGAGGGTACATAGGAACACAGAAGAGAAATAACAAGCAATATTTTGGATGAGGCTGGTGGTAGGCAGTAAGGAAGTGTATAGACTGTAGCATTGCTGGGCTTGAAGAGGCTTGATGTAGTGTGGGATGGAATGGTCAAAAGTTACAGGGAGATAAGAGTGGAGGACTGACTGAGGTGATTGTGTAGTGTGAGATGTTCTGAGTTAGGTAAGTGGACCTAATACCTGGGATGGTGAATACTGGTGTCTGTTGAGGTGCACCCCAGGGCCCATTCAGCCTTACTTGAATGAGGCATTACAGCAGAGTATGGAAGATGGAAGGAGGACTGTGAAAACAGAATGTTATTATTACCACAACATGAAATGTGCAGAGAATTAATCACCTGATAAAGAAGAAGAGAGGGATATGAAGTGACTGGTGAGGGAACAACAGATGCAGTGTTTTTGTAAGAGGTTAATCAAAAGTAGAGATAAGTAGGGAAACTTCATAAGAAGGGATTCTTGGTAGGTTGGTGTCAGCATCCACAAAATGAGAAGAAGGGATTGACAATGGTGTTGCTATACATGTCACTTAAGGTAGGAGATGTATGATATTGCATATAGGAGGCTGTTGAGTGCTAGTAAGATGCATAACAAATGGAAAGCTAATACTGGCATCATATAATGAACCAAGCTTTGATAATGATAATGTTACTTTTTTGGGAGGTTGAAGAGATGGGTAGGGAAAAATGAATGAGTTATTTAAATGGAGTACTTCAGTGTAGCTTTGTGCTGTTTATTTAGTAGACTGTGCAACAGTGTGATGATATTTCTGCCACAATGAAATGGGGGAATGACATCACTGCCCACAATGTGACCTCCAGATGGTAGGATGCCACCAACTGTGGCATCATGATAGTTGTCAGTGAGGGGGTATAAATCAAACCACTGATGACCAAGGGTAAAATAATAACAAGAAAGTGCACACAAGTCTACTTTAATTATTAATTCACAAAGTACAATCTGGCCCTGAGAACATAAAAACAGTATGCACTGCTATCCGAGGTATGGGCTTCAAACAACCAAACCTAGACTGGACTGCACACAGACCACTTACAGAGCTAAATCTTTGGCTAAACACTCTAAGCCCCTGTACCATGACTCTCTATGTGAACCAATGTCTTCCAGTGCCCCTTAATCCATGATAATTGCCTTTCACACAAATTAATATTTTCACTACTTTCATAAGTAGACACACACACACACACACACACACACACACACACACACACACACACACACACACACACACACACACACACACACACACACACACAAAATTCCCAGGAAAGACTAGCAGAATTCTCCAACTAAAAATATTCTAAAGTAAAACCAGCACAAGAGCCAAATTATATTTGACAATGCATTTTTATTATTTAATGTATGCTGGTTCCTGTGTTGGGTATCTTTTGTAACATTTGATTGAGTGCTTACTGAGTTCTGGAAAAGTCAGCACTTTTGTTTTAAGCAGCATTTTGGTTATTTCAGAATTCAGCAATCCCTACCAGCTTTCTTTCTAGCATGATAGTGTTGTCACCACTCTGAGTATTGGGCCAGAGACCCTTGAATACCTGGCCTGCTCTTAATCAAGTCAAATATAAAATATGGCCCATTAATATCTGTTACTGCCTAAGCAGTCTAATGAGAGATATATATCACACAGCATATTAACCAATAGTGTAAACAATGCTTACCTTCTCCTCAGATGAATAACAAAGCATAACTCTACTTGTAATAAATAATGTACATCAGCCACAAGAGCTTCATGGTTACTAAATTAGTTTAATGTAAATAATAAAAGGAAAACAGTAAACATACAGATTAAGATAAAGGTTGGTTGGCACACAAACACAGAAGTAAAGTAAAAGACATTGAAAATAAGATGCGTACAGAAAACCTTGACATCTAATTTGTCAGTCAGTAAAATTCTGATCTAACTTTCATGATGTTATGTTATGTTACCCTGATTATGTTTGATATTATTATATTTGAACTGTGACATTGCAGGTACTGTGCATACTTTGTTTGTCCTGTTAGGTTCTTTCCTTTCCCAAAGTTAGACAACTGTGGAATTAATACATTTAAGTAAAGGATGTGGGGAAAAGCCCAGTACATGTGAGTGTTGGTGGACTTACATCCCCATCAATGTTTTACATTTTGTTTCAGAGAAGTAGTGCTCAAGCATTTGTGATTGGGAAGTTTATATCTGAAGATTCCCTGCCATTCTATCAATCATCTGTAGACTAACACACTGGGAAGGCAAATTTTAGAAAACTGTCAAATGCCAGGCTCATATCTCCCACAAATTCTGATACAACCACTTTAAGGCATTAATTGCAGATCTAGTTAAAGTCATGACACATATCACTAACACCGAGCAGGCAGGTTTTATCAAAGGACAGTCATCAACAGACATGAAAGCTGATGCTGGACTTCAGTATTTCCTTTAACCATAATCTATCTCTTCTTTAGCTCTGTGGCAGTCACTTGTATCTTTTCCTCTCAGCCAGGTACTTCAAGTTACAGTGTGGGTTCTTCCTTTACAAAACAAGGCTTTGCACATCTACCACTTTCCTCATCTCTAGCTTCTTCTCAACTGTTTGTCTCACTGGAAATGCTGGATCAGTTATGCTGTATTCTGATTTGAATCCAAACTGCTGACCTCTCATCTTTCTCTCTACTACTCTGCATATCCATTTATCAGTCACCCTCTCCAGAATTTTGTGCATTGTGATAGGTGTTTGATATCTCTGTACTGCCTGCAGTTATGGATGTTTCCTTTGTTCTTGTATACTGGCATGAGTATGCTTGTTCTCCAGTCATCTGGAATATGCCTTTCTCTCCATACTGCTATGAGTACCCTCAGAAGACATTTGTCCCCTGAATCACCCAGCATGTTTATCATATCTGTTGTGACCTCATCTGGACCTGCTGCTTTCCCTGACTTAATGTTCCCTAGTTCTGTTCTTATTTCTATGGTGGGCTCCTCTTCTTTTCTCATCACTGGCTGTGTCTGGGATAGTACAGCTTATATGGGGTTTTCTTCATTCATAAGCTGACAAAAGTACTCCTTCTACCTGCCTTTAATATCCTGTAGACTGGTGAGTAGGTTGTTGCTGGCATTCCTTATGAAGGGTGTCTGACTATCCTCTTTATCTTTCTGTCTTTGCCTTGCAACCTGATATAGTTTCTTTGTGCCACCTATTGATTCACTTTTCAGAAGCTGGTAGAGTGCCTCTGATGCCCTGCTTTTTGATATTGCAACTCATTACTTAGCCTCTTTGTTAACCAACCAGGATCCCTTCCTATCCTGGTCCGTCTTTTCTATCTCCCACTTTTGTCTGCAGTCCTTCTTTCTTTTGATAACTTTCTGGACATCTGCATTCCACCACCTGCTTTCCTTTTGTTCCTTATTTCCATACCTGGCTTGGCCACATATCTGTTCTGTGGTCCTGACACATACTGTTTTGAGATGCTGCCATTCTTCTTCAAGTCCATCTATTTCCTATTCTTCTTGAGGTGCTAGATCCCTGAGTAATTCCTTGAACTGCTGTGCTTTCTCTCCAGTCAAATTCCAGGTCTTCACCCTGGTCTCTGTTGACCTTATAGTCTTCTCTGCCCATTGCTTGCAGCTGATTGTGGCAACCAGTGGTTTATGCTGTGGACCAACTTTTTCACTGGGAAAGACATTGCAATCACCAGTTCTACTCCAGTGCCCTTTCTGTACTAATTGGAAGCCCACATGAGTTGCATGTTGGCCACTCTCATATGTGATCTTGTGACTATCTCTATTTCTGAACCATGTTTTGCTACTGTCAAGCCATTTGCCAGACAGAAGTCTAGAATGCCATCTTGTTCTTTATTCCTGTTGTCCCACCTGTATGGACCCAGGCAGTCCTAATATCCTGTTCTGTCTGTCCCGATATGTGCATTCAGGTCACTCATTTTCTTCACCAATTCCTGTTGTCCTGCTTTATCTAATAGGTTCTGCAACTGCTGGCAGAATGTACTCTTCTCTTCACTATCACAACCATGCTCTGAGGCATAGGCATAGGCTGAGATTATCTTTAGACTGGAGTCTAATTGCCATGACTCTAATTCTGATGACATTCCTCACTGCCTTCTTAAGCCTGTCCCTCACTACAATTTCCACACAATTTCTAGCCTGTCCTCCTCCTGAGTAGTAGACTCTGAATTCCAAGCCAAGTGCCTTTGACACATTGCCCTTCTATCTTGTCTCCTGTATACATAGGATGTCCAGCTTCTTTCGTGCCATCATGGCATCCACTTCCAAGTTCCATCCTGTCGGTGAACTTACATTGAGTATAGCAATTCTTAGTTCATGTTTGGCAGGGTGATTGGTTTTACACCCAGCTTTCACTCAACAGAGGTATCCTAGGTAACCCAAGTTGGGCAACTGGACATCGGCCAGCCAGTAACTTATTGATCCAGGGCTGCTGGGCTTTATGGCAGGCACACACTCTGGCCAATAGGGTCACATACACCCTTCCCACCATTAGCATAGGGTAGGCTGGTTCTGCAATGTATTTATCATCAGTAAACACCCATGCCCATTTGGTGACATTAGTCAACATGACCAAAACACCTACAGCCATATTTTACATGAACAAGTAGCTAGCCTTGCCATGGCATGCAGTCTGTGATTCATGCTCTCCTATCTTGAGGATACTGTGCACAACAGTAGATTGGTGAGTTTGAGATGGAAGCACTCAGCATATTCTTTGGAGATGATAAACCCCACTAAGAAACAGGGAGAACATGCAAACTCTAAACAGACATTGGCCAGAGGTCAGGACTAAATATTATAACTTGTTCATGGGAGGCAAACACCTTAACCATTATAACACCTGGTCTGTATCTTAACTCCTCCTACAGTTCAGTACATATTACCCATCCCTTAAAGACATATACTTTAAAAACCCTCTTCCAGTTTCTATCCTCTGTCAATTCCTACTGCAGCCCATTTCACAGACTTAATTCTTTATTTACAGACATTCTCAACCCACTTTTTTCCACACATACTCCTGCTTACTAATACGCTTATCTATCCATTCACACACACACACACACACACACACACACACACACACACACACACACACACACACACACCTACACACCAATACCACAAAAACACTTTTTAGATACTCATATTACTGCTTATAGCTACTACTTCGGACTACTATCCTTTCATCAATGCACATTTGTCTCCTCCCTCATCTATACACTACTCACTTCTTCACCTTCCCCACCTACAAACTCATACCTTACAGCTTTCTGCACACAACCTAACTACTCTCCACTACCTTAACTATCTGTATACTACCCTGAAAATTTCTTCCCACCCTTTACCACACCACTTTCTCTCCATTTCTCATAACATTCCTTTCATTAATATACCATACAGTGATCATCTTACCAAACCTCCACCTTGTTCTACCCCTCATCTGAACTCTCACCATCTCAACTTACAATGACAGTAAGTTAATTGCTACTGCTTTGTACACTCACAACACTAGCTCACTTAATTAGCTACCATAATATTCCCACATCGCATCCTAACTCCATCAATAGCACACATTCATTACATTACAAAACCCTCTTTTTCTCCCTGTATATCTCTCCTTCTCTGTACCAATATACATGCTCATATTATCTGTTCTATTACAGATATATTAAAGTTAAAAATAGCACTTTATCAGCAGCACTGAAAGTCAGAAACAAATTGCTCCATACCCCTACTCACCCCACCTCTATCTTGAAACTTAGTGGAGATATTCACCCTAAGCCCAGACCCACACATCAACTCTACCCACCATGGGCAATCCATTACCTTCTAATGCTCCCAACACATTTTTCCTCATCAATTAATGAATCTAATCTCATTCTTTTCAACATTAACCTCAGTAGCATCTGCAAAAAAATTCAAAATATCCATGCATGTCTAGATCTTTACTCCCCAGGCATTCTAACCACCATTGAAACCTGGCTGAAATAAGAAAAACCTGACAGGTTTTAACATACTCAGAATGGACAGAAGTATTACATGAGCAGGTTGTATTGTTGTTATTTATTAAAACAACTTAGAAATAACTCCAACCCATCTAAATATCCAAAAATGTAATAATGCTGAACTTCTGATTGTATACCTCAAAATCAACCAAAAGAAATCTGTATGCAACTCCACAGTATACATCCCACCAAGATATCCTACACTGGATATCTGACAGCATCCCCCAGGAAACCTTCGTTTTAGGTGACCTAAATATAGACTGGCAATCCATAACCAGCAGCAACCCCAAGGACTCTATTCACCTATTTAGCTACACCCAACTAAAAAGCTCTAACACTAGAATCAACTTGACTGGATACTGACTAACAAACCCATGATTTAAAATCTTCTGGTTGATTACTGGATACTATAAGTAACCACCTCCCAACCTATATAATCAAACAACATGGTTCACCCAAACAAATAATCTATAAACAAGTATGCAATTACGTATTATCTATAAGAATAAAATACAACTTGTCTACCAAAATTTTAGATATCTGAGAAACCATACCAAGATCCTTCTTAAATCTGAAAGAAATCGTAATGCAGTGATCTAAAAAAAAAAATAAAAAAAGCACCAAAACAAGCCGAGGAAATTTTGGCTCACTCATTTTATCCAGTCAGTTCTATCAATAATCAGTGGCCACTTCACTTCACCCCTCCAACTTCCATCTGTTCTCAAAAGCAACACATTGTCTTTTAGTTTCCAGCCCGTCCTAACATCAACCATAAAAAAATTACTAGCCAAGTTAAACGCAACAACCTCAGCTGCTGATAACCTTCTCAATGAGTTCCTCACAATAGGCACAGAGGCAATAGCCTTCCCTGTTTCTATTCTAATCAGTTGTGCAATAACTGAAAACTATGTCGCATCTATCTGGAAAATAACCCATTATTCACAAGGCAGGTAATTCAACAGAGTTAACAAACTATAGATCTATTGCTATGCTGTCACCTCTCTCTAAAATCCTTGAGAAATGTATTTAGTGTTGCTGTACAAAATATATAAGAAAACACCGCCTCCTCTCCAGCACCCAGCAAGGTTTCAGGCTCAACCGCAGTATTACTATTGCCCTTGTTAACTTTGTAAACCAATACAGCAATGTGGCAAACCTTGCTTCTTTACTTTGCCTTGACCTTTCCAAATCATTTGACTCTGTCCCACCAAAAGCTCCTCCCTGAACTTGCAATGTTAGGATTCACTTACCCTTTCCTCTCCTGGTTTCACTGTTATTTATACAATCGTCAACAGGCAAATAAATGACAACAAAACCTTTCAGCATTTCATCCAATCTCTATTGGTGTTCCTCAAGTGTCAGTACTGGTCCCCTTCTTTTTACTATTTTCATAAATAAACTTCATACTGATACGCTTGCCAATCTCATACAATATGCCAATGATTCAACCCTCCTCTGTTCTGCCCCATCCAACAAAATTGCATGAAATCACTCAAAAATCATTCATTGACATTGAAATATTGTTAAAAAAATCTATCTCGCTGCTTAATGCCAAAAAATTAAGCTATTTACTCCAAAACAACACCTTAACCCGAAACACACATTTCATATTACCTCAAGTAATAACACAAACATAGAAACCATAAGCCAGACTAAACTACTTAGAGCTATAATAGATGACAACCACAAATTTGATCACCATACACTGCACTCCATCAAGACAACTCACCAAAAACTCGGCTTCTTCTATTGGGCTAAACACCACCTGACAGATCAAGCATGGATTACCATAGCAGCAGTATACCTCTTTCCTTCTTTATTATATGCTTTCCAATTTTTGCACATATCAACATTACATATAAAACTAAACTAGCCTCCTGCTACCACAAAATAGCTTAATTTGCAACCAACCAACCTTATAAAACACACCATTGCATTGCATTAAAACAATTAAACTAGCTTGGACTCCCGTACCACTTGACACTCACAACTAATTATTGCCCACAACCTATTGCTAATTGACTTGTTCTGGCTATAAATTGATTGCTCTCATTGACAATTTGACCTGAGGGTGGGAGGAATTATCTCCAAAAATCAAGTATGCATAATTCCCCAGTATGCTAAAATCCTTCTAGGAGGAGATCTATACCCTAATTCTGGCCCCATCTATCACAATGAAAACAAAGATAATTCTGTCTCACACAGGTCTGTAACCCAAGAACAGCCAATCCCCAACCCTGGTGATCTAATTTTTGCTGCAATAAATTTCCCCTCACAGCAAACCAATACCAAAATTCAGTTCAGCAGAGCTTCTTATTGCTTTCCTCATAATAAACAATTATAAACAAATATGTATTACTATCCTTTACCTCCCACCTGGTAACAATACAGCTATATTGGAAGATATCCTACACTGGATATCCATATTTCCAAAAAAAAAATACTACTAGGTGATGTGAATGTCAATTGGTTAGACAAAAACTCCTCTACATCTAGCTTGAACTTATATGGCTTCACATAACTTATTAATAACCTCACACATTATAGCAAAACATCAGATTCCTTATTAGAATAGATTCTGGTATCAGACCTAGCAAATACTCCACCATAGGCACAATGTCAGACTCCCTCAGTGATCATCTCCTAATCAATACAACCAAACATCACATATATCCAGTTAAACAGCAAATTTAGAAAACAACATGCAACCTTTCCAGGTTTAACCCAAAAATATTCATTATGAAACTATAATTTATTAACTGGAACTTCGTAAAAATCCTCTCTTAGACGATGCTGTAAATTAATTCAATACAACTTTTCTACGTATCCTAAACAGCCTTGTACCTTCTAGAAGGAAAAGATTGAAAACAAATAATGCAATTTAGCTTTCCAAAGAGAGTAGAATGCTAATAATGCAGGACAGACAAAAAACATGGAAACAATGGCAAAATATAAAACACCTCAACATCTTGAAAACTTCAGAATGGTTCACAATCATACTAAAAAGCTAATAAATCAAGACAGAAAATCTATACTATAGTAACTTTTAGAACAATACTAAACACAACCCTAAAATTTTTAGACATCTGTTAAAGAAATCATACATCCTGGCTATAAATTCAACCCAAACCTCTCTCCTGATAACTCACCACTCAAAACTGCAATACAGTTCAACTCTTATTTTATAGATAGTATAGCATCTCTAACCAAGGATTCCTGAACATCTAATCCCAACCTTGCCTAACAGCCATATATCACCACATCCACTTTCACCTTCAAACCTGTGCCAACATCCTATATCAAACTACTCTTAAACAAACCTAAACCATGCTCTTCTTCAGCTGATGACCTTCCAAGTGAGTACCTTAAAATAGCAGCCAATAGCTTTGCCTGTCATGTCTCAATCCTTATAAATAGGTCAATCCAGGAATCCCACATTCCCTCTCTATGGAAAAAGTGACACATTATCCTTCTGCACAAAGGAGGAATTCAGCAGACATTAATAAGTTTATACCTATAGCAATCTTATCTCCCCTTGCCACAATACTTGAGAAATATATTCAAAAACAATTGCTAGACTATCTCCTGCAGGTAGAACTCCTATCCCCTACACAACATGGCTTCCATCCTTCCCATAGTACTAGTGCTGCTCTTCTAACCCACATAAATATTGTCAAGAAAGCCAGATATAATGGCAAACTAGTCTCTTCCTTATTTCTAGACTTGTCTAAAGCCATCAACAAAGTTTGTTACATCAGACTTCTACTTTAAATGTCCTGACTAGGTCTCTTTCAGCCCACCCTTCTGTCTTTCAAAAGCTACCTGTAGAATAGGTATCAGTCAGTAAAATGGAACTCCATGCTCTCTCCATATCTGCCAATCACCACTGGTGTACCACAAGGCTCTATTCTTGGTCTCCTTCTCTTTAACATTTTCCTCAACACCCTCAATACATCCACACAACAGGCCACCTTAATATAATATGCAGATGATTCCTCTCTCATTTGCACATCTGACAACATGGTACACCACCAAAAAAATTCTCAGGAAGCTTTAATAGTTACTGAAAATATGGTTTCATAAATCACAACTTATGCTCAACCCAAAAAAGACCAAACTACTACTTTTTCTCCAAAATCCTTCCATCATGAAAAAACAAAATTTAAAGTCCTCTCTCTTGATGATACAATTATTGAAGTCATGTCTCATAGTAAATTATTAGGGGTGATAGTGGATGATAATCTTACATTTGACCTACATATACAAAAGTGCATAAGAAAAACTCATCAACAACTAGGGATGCTTTACAGAACAAAAAACATTCTCACCTACACAACTAAAACTACACTTCAAACTACTTATCTCCTCCCCACTTTTCTTTATGGTGCTCCAATCCTTACTAATCTCCAGTCTTCACAACAATTAAAACTTGAACAATGCTGTAAGAAAGTTACTAAATTTGAGGCACATACTCCTTTCGGAACCTCCTACTATATAGCACTGAAAAGCCTAAATTGGTTAGAACTGCCTCACCAACTAACATACACAGCTTCTTACCACCTATGAAATTATCCAGCATCCATTTGGCTAATCAGCACCAAAGAACATTCTACACAAATTTGCTCCCAGTCAGTCATAGTGATCCAGTGACCAAAAACTCTTGTCTGTCTACAAACCTAGCAAATCTGTTGGGCATTGTCTGTACTTGTATCAGTTTGCTAAGGCCTGGAACTCCTTACCTGTACCATCAGGTCTATACCCTACCTCCCATCTTTCAAAACCACACTGAAAGACTTTCTATCTAAAATCTGGCTCTGTTTTTGCTCAGAACCAGGATAAACTATATCCCTAAATCTGGACAAGTACCTTTTCATTTGTTATACCTCCTTACTTTCCCTTCTTCACTTACTTCCCTACTGCCATCAAGTTCTCTTCCTTGACTTCCTGTTTGCATTAGACTAACTTACCTTTCATTTCTCTACAGACTGTCTACAATTTCTCTAAATATTAAATGATTGTCATATAACTTGTATCAATTCTTAACCAATGTTTTTATATTATGTCTAATTTGTTAGAATTATTTAAACTGCAGATGTTTTTGTTTTATTTTTGAAGATTGTAAAATGATTGCTCTTGAAATGGTTTGTGACAATTTGGAGCTTTACTCCTTGGGACTCAGCTAAAAATGGGCTTCTACCCAGTTAGACTTTCCTGGTAATCAAATGACAATAAATAACTAAATAAATAAATAATAAATATTGTGGTCTCCAGACAAATGCCCAGCATTACAAAATACTTAACTGTACTATTCACCCACTGGAGAGCTTTGTTCTAGCAATAAGGTTTTACTATGTATCAGTTAGACAATCAACACTGCTGGAGACTTTCTCTACTCTCATTATGTGTCAAAACTCTGGAATGAATTCCCCAAACAGTTAAAACAGATAGAAAACTTAAATAGTTTTAAAACATATTTTTTTGTTTAGAAGAAGAGTTTTTCATAGTAATTCACACATTGTTATGTCTTCCTTGTTAATGGTAGTATCATGAAGGTAGCTCATGCAAAGTTCTTTAATCTGTCTCAGGATCAGCAAATACAATTTAGGGAGGTTCATTTGACTTCTTATTTCTTGGACAGAGCAGTTTAAGTATGGGTATATATCCTGTATGGTTGTGTTTATTATGCAAGGGAAGCGTTTTAAATCCAACGTCTGATTATTTATTTTAAGGTTGGGGTTTTTATGTAGAGGTTGTAATATCATCATGGTTTGTATGAAGTTTAGTGATTTAAATAGTTTTTCTGTCAGTACGATGGAATATTTAAGGGGTTCTATTAAATTATAGGATTTCATTATACTGGTATTTAGAAATGGTAATGCTTTGGGGTTTATATCCAGGCTTTTGGCATGGTTGTGGTATATTCTTATCCAGTGCGGGTACCAGGTTTTGTCCATTGGATTGTATTCCGCAGTTCTCAAAATTCTATTGGTATTTATAATTAGGTAGTAACTTTCAAAGTTTGGTAGGTCTAAGCCACCTTTGTTTTTAGGGGTCATTAGTTTATCATATGAAATTCTACTCTTTTTGGGTTCCCAGATAAATTTAGCAAATTCATTGTGGATCTGCCTGAAGAATTTCTTGGGTATGGTTAACTGGCAGGACATGAAGATATATAATAGTCTAGGTAAGACGTTCATTTTTATTATTGAGACTTTAGCTAAGAGTGGTAGTTTCAGATTTTTCCATCTATTTTAAGTCTAGTAGGATGTGGTTCCATTTTTGTTTTATATTATTTGAATAAAAATCTTTGTTGCCTGTGGAGAATGTAATACCTAAGTATTTAATTATTTCTTCAGTTTTTATTTGTCCTATCAATGGTAGAAGTGAGAAAGGTTTAGGGGTTCTCAAGGGGAAAATGTTTTTTTTTTTTGAGGTTTATTTTGTAGTTTGATATTGTGGAAAAGCCTTCAATAGCAGATAGTATTTTCTTTATGTTCGAAATTGGCATGGTACAATAGATGTTGAGATCATCTGCAAATGCTGATAAGGAAATTTTAGTGTTGTAGATTATTGGGGAGTTATGGTATACATTTTGTTTTATATTTAAAAAGAGGGGTTTTAGATATAGGTTAAACAGTAGCAGAGATAGAGGGCATCCTTGACGCATTCCATTTCTAATCTGGATTCTTTTAGACCAGATTTTGATTATATATAACGATGTATAGGGGTTATTGTATAATATTTGTAAAGTTTGAATACATTTTTGGGGTATGTTAAAGTAGGGTAGAATTTGGAATAACAATTTCATGTTTACTCTGTCAAAGGCTTTATGGGCATCAATGACAAGTGCTTATATGTTTAAGTTGTTTTGGTTAGCGTATGAGATTAGTGTATGTAGTGTTAATGTATTATCACTTGTTTGAATGTTATAAAGCCAGATTGTTCAATAGAGGTAATTTTATCCATTAATTTTTTCATTCTGTTAGCCAGTATAGATGTTAGGAGTTTGGTGTCAATATTTAATGGCAATATGGGTCTGTAACTATCTGGGTTTTTGGGATCTGCTTTTTCTTTAAGTATAAAGATAGTTTTAGATGCATTAAAGTGTATATCATTAATTGTATTATTTATTATATAGTTTAATATATGAAATAGGATTTGTGCTATGATGGGGTAAAAGGTTTTATAAAATTCCGCTGCGAGACCATCTGGCCCAGGGAATTTATGAGATTTTAGTTGCTAGATTGTTAATGTTATTTCATCTATGGATATTGGTTCCGTTAATTTTTCTTGTTGTTTAGGTCAATTTTCTGGAAATTAAGTTTTTGGAGGAAGTTTCTACTGTTTTCATTTGGGGGTAGCATTTATTGGTCTCCATAAGTTTGTGAGTATATATCTTCATATATTTTAATAATATCCTCATTTTTGGTGTAGTTCTTGTTCTCGTAAACTATTTCAGAAATTTGAGAGGATGATTTTGTTTGGTTGATAATCCTTGCTAGTGCTCACGATGGAATTTGGACATGATTAACATAATTGACTAAGATTTTGGTTTCGTGGAAGGATAATTTATTATTATGTAACATGTATAGGTCTTTTTGACATTTCAGTAGTTCTGTTTCAGTTTGTGTATTAAATTTCTTTACTAGATCATGTTCAATTGATTTTATTTTAGCCTCCAGATCCTGTTCCTCTCTGAGTTAAATTTTTTTATAGTAGGTTTCTTTTTTAATTTTAATTATTAAAGACTATTATAATAATATATTTGATTTTAAACTAATATATACAATGTTTTAAATAAACAGGAATAAGTATAATTAATTGTTAATTAACAAAGCAAGTTCATTTGTTAGTTTGAACTAACAAGTATCAAATGATTGGCCTAATGTGATGAATTAAAGTATATTAATGAATGTTTATTAGGGTTTTTGTATCTGATGAAGTCCATTGGGGACGAAAACGCGGATGGTTAATAAAGCGTTCATTTCGTGAAGAGATTGTGTGGTGTATTAAGCTTCTCAACTCCTTTTTGACTCCTTTTTGGATTTATAGGTTTCTTTTTGAATAAAAATTTCCCTGATTTGGGCTTTGGTGGCCGCCCATTCAATATCTGGGGGGAGCTGCTGTTTTGCAAGGTTCGCCAGAGTTGTTTTAAGGATAGATTGGATCTCTTTGGTTATTTCATTTTTAGTTAGAAGATTGGGGTTCAGGGACCAATTATATCCTCGCTTTAGTGTATAGTTTTTAGGGTTTCCAATAAAGTTTAGAGTGATTTTAGAATGGTCAGATAGGCACCTAGCATGTATGTTCACTGTAGGGTCTAAAGTGATTAGTGCTTCCGAGATTAAGAAAAAATCGATTTTTGACCACATTTTATGACAGTTGGAGTAGAACGTAAAATTATTTGATTTATTTGGGTTATTCCCATATTTAAAGGGATCACACAAATTGAAGTCGTATTTAAGTTCGTTTAATGTTATCGATGCTTGTTTATTATACGACAGAGGTAAACTTGATTTGTCTTGTTTTGGATTTTGATAAGTGTTTCAGTCTCCTCCCAGAATCATATAATTATGGTATTGGCTTAAGATAGGGTACAATGACGCAAAAAAGGAGTGTTGATTATTACAGGGAGAGTTGAGAGGGTTACATAACAGCATCTCTCTTCTTTGTCTATTTTGGTTTCTATGATTTTGTCTTGGTATTGTTTTTTTAATAATTATAGCTACTCCTGCACTATTGGTTTTACCTTCCAAAGCTATAATTTCTCTTATCCATTTTTCCCCCTGATTTCTGACCATTGTTCTAGAGTTAGATGGGTTTCCTGAATTAGTATAAAGTTTGCTTTAGCTTGTAAGATAAGGTGTAAAAACAGTTTCCTTTTTTTTGTTCTGGAGCCCTTTGGTATTCCATGAGTCAAATTCCCACATTTACATATTTCATTGGTTTGTATATGAAGCCTTGTGGTTTATATATAGATATAAATTTTTGCTCAATTTTTACCAAAATCGTGTTATGAAAGCATCATCTTAGTCCCGTCCCTCCCCTGTGCCTAACCACTATCTTCCTGGACCAGGAATAAAGCAGGGTATGAGAAGTTTTTAACTTTGTAGGTTTGTATGTCGGTAGGATAGTATCATCCTGTGGTTTAGAATTTATGAGGAAAGTCAAGATTAGTAACCCTACATATGTTTTCACTACTTGTACAAAGCCTGCCCAACTCATTCCCTAAAAAGCACTACTTTGGTACCCTAAGTCTCCTCCATGACTTTAACTATGTAACATTATAATTTTGAAAACATATAGTCAACAATCTTAGTCTTAGTTAATGGAGGATATACAGATTTCAAAAAGTCTGTCGTAAACAATATTTACATATTTTCCAACTCTGTTCTGTTACAGCTAAAATCTTATTTTATAACTAGACTAGTAGTATATATTGATTTTAGGTCTTATCTTCTGATATGGTTGATCATTACCCCCCTTGAGAGGAAGTTCCTGACCCGATTTACTTCCCTTATTGGCTTGGAAATATTGGGGTACTGTAGCTAAAAATGTTATGTTGTTAACTCCCTAGTACAGGGTTAGGGTGTATGCAAATGTTTGAGTAAGAGTGTGTGTTATAAAGTCTTTGTAATTATTCTTGACTTTGGTCTTCTAGTTTAATTTTATTGTCTCAGTGTGCTCCTTAGTTTTGTGATCCACCTGTCTATTCTCTCGGTTCCTTTGTGTTATTCTTATGTGGTGTAGTGTGTTGTTACTCCCAAGCTAGCTGTTTTGATACATTTAGGGCAACTATCAAAATATGGTTCGCTAACAATGTTTTGGACTGTAATTTTTGCAGCAAGAATTATATTATATAATCCGTAGCAGGTTACGTCCTTAATACAGAAGCGTTATGTGGCATACACTCCAAGTATATCCATTAATATGAACCATAGAGAAAACTGCAGCTATGTATAAGCCGGGTATAATTTGAGTTAAGAATCACAATAGCTCTTTATTCTATGCACTGTTGTAGTCACTGTTTCCCCATATGGGTCATGTATAAGCTGCCAAAGCCCCTTCGTAAACTTAATTATTTTTCGTGGGTCAGTTTTCTTACAGGAATCTCCTTTTAAAGGGTCTATCCTCCTATTCAAACATATGCAGGGGCTGTCTCTTTAAAATATGTGTAAAGGTACCGATATATGAATCTGTACACACACACACACACACACCCACACACACACACCCAGACACATGCACCTACGCATACATCTGTATTACATAACTATAGTTAGTCAGAAGAGGTATTGGTTTATTGTTGTGTACTGTTGTACATTATATTATTATAATTTTTGTTTTAGGATTTACTTATTTCTAATATCTAGGGTGCTCTGGGTAAATGTATTGTATAACCTTACTAGTATGTAACAAGTTAACTGCATGATCATTTTGTTAATTGTTTAACACTTGTATCACTATATAAAAAAAAGTACTCTTTTTGATTGGTATAATATAAGCAGTAAATATGTTGGGACAGATAACTTCTTGGAAGTGCCTTATTCTTCATATAGTATTTGCCTTATGATGTTTATGTGAGAAAACTACTGATTTTATAATCAAAAAAGGAAAAGAGAATGTACGTTTAAAGTGTTTTTTTAAACTATGTATACTGTTCTTTTCTTTTTTTTTTTTTTCCTTTCTCTTCTTCCTTCCCCTCCCCTCATCTTCCATCCATCTTTGCTCAGAGGCTTCACTAAGCATCAGGTCGTCTAAGCCGACTGCTTAGCTGCTCGTAGGGGGACCCTTATCTGGATCGGACTTCCAGAAGTGCCTTCTCTGCAATTACTCATCCGGGAGTTGGTAAAAGTCTTTTCAGTTCCCCTCGTGGGAGAATTAGCAGAGCAGAAGTGTCTTGTGCTTCCTGGTTTATTCCTCGTGGCCTGTAGAGAAGAAATCAGGGTCGCACTACTCATAACAGAGGCCCAGCATGAATCTATGTCAAAACAAATGCAGAAAAAGGACCCCGGCTGGTCGCAGGGTTTGCAGCCAACTTCTGGAGCTTCGCAAGCCATTCCAGTGAGTGCAGTTAGCTTTCTATGGCAGGAATCTTTTTAAAAATGGCCAGAAAAGTGTTTTTAGCTTCTTTATGGTTGACGACCAAGTATTTAATTCCATCTACTTGGAATATTAGTACATTTGGATATTTCATTTGAAATTTTATTCTTCTGTCAATTAAAAACTTACAGTAGGGGGAGAAAAGTTGTCTAGCTTGTCTAATTTGCAGGGGCAGATCTTGAGCAAGTGATATTGTGTTATTATTCCATATGATGGACCCATCACTTTTTTTTTGTAGTTAGTAAAACTGTTTTAACATCCTGGAAGTTTAGGAGTTTGACATATACTGGTCTTGATTTGCTTGATACTTGAGATTCTCTCAAAGCTCTGTGTGCCCTTTCTATTATCATTTGGTGGACTGTTTTTGGCTCTTTGAGTAAGGTAGCAAATATTTGGGTAATAGAAGGGATCAGTTCATTATGGGATATAGCTTCCAGTATGTCTCTGATGATTATATTATTTCTCCTGGATCTTGCTTCTAGAGCAGTAATTTTTGCTTGCATGTTTTGGATGTCTACTTCGTGTGCATCAGTTTTTTTGTTATTAACACTATTTTTTCTTCATTTTTGGTGATTTTTAGCTTCTGATTTATCCATTCTTTCTATTATTTGATTGAAAGTATTTCCAAATGTTTGTAGATGGATGGAAAGCTCTTTTATTGCATCTTGAATAGGAAGTAAAGCTGATTTGATGTCATCCAGATTTGCAGGTTGATCTGATTTACCTCCGTTTCCCATTTTAAGACTATCTTGTTGTTTTGTTATTTTCTGTCTTTTAGAGTTTAGATCTTTCTCAGGTGATAATAATTCTGAGAGTTTAGTTTTAGTTGTAATGTCCACATTTTTGTCATCTTTTGACATTTTGTGGAATTGATAAATCTCGGTATGTATATGTATTTCAGGATGAAAGGATTTCCAAGCACACGGCTTTCTTTACTTATTTCCCTCCTTTGCTTCAGATAATCTGTTTCAATCCTAGTAGTTTAGCTGTTGTTTCAGTTTTTTTTTTCTTGCTGGTATTATTTTAAATGTTGGTTAGAGTTGTTAGTTCAAAGTATTATGTTGAAATAATTCCTGGTTTGTCTTCTGGGTTGATTTTATTCCATTTAGTTTGAGGAGCTGTGGGTTAGCAGTGCTTACAGAACAGTGGCCATCTTTGAATCCCACTTTACTCCTCTTTCTATTTTTACTTGTTTTTCCAGGCCATCAATTTAGCCTCACCCTTACCCCAGAATTCTCATAAGATGTCTTTATAACTTTTAGTGTTCTTTTACCTATACTATATGCTTCAAGTATTTCCATATTGCATCATGACTAACACTGCCAACAGTTTTTGCAACATCACTTTAGTATTCTTGCTTCTTCATAGTCTTCCAGGTTCAAATGTATGACTTATTAAGCCTTTATTAACATCTCTTCTACTTCTCTACCTTTAACACCCAAAATCCAATCATATAATACCTGGTATAGCACTTTCTGCATTTTTTTTTTGCAAAATTCTCTTAAATATTTTATCTGTATTGCCTAGGGTTATTGATCTCCAATACTTTATATCTTTTATGATATACTTTTTTTCCATATGAATTTTATAACCTATCACAGAGTTATTCTTTTCTCCTCTCAGTTAACCATTCATTTAATATATGCCAAAAAACGTTCATCTTTTCTCATAAATTTATAAAAAACGATATCCTAGTCCATCTGGATCTGATGATTTTTTTTCTTTCTTTTCCTTCCTTTATGATTGCTTATAATTACTTTGCCTTTATTTTTTCTTTTCTTTTTTTCTTTTTTATTTATATATTTTTGCCTCATCTGTTGTTCCATACTTCGTCTTGCACATCTGCCTTTTTATATATCTCATAAGGAAAATTGTCAGTTATTCATAATTTCTTCTTGAGTTTATACAATAAACCCTGTTTCATTATAAATTGCATTTATTTTTCCTTCTCTTGCTTTACACTGTTTTCCTAAGTGGAGAAACTTTCATTAAAATTGTCTAAACCTTTCTAACTTAACTTTTCCCCTATTTTTCCATATAATTTTATTTCTAAACTGTTTACCTTTCTATTTCCTTTTTCATCTTCAGCTTTAGGCTCATTCATTTCTGCATATTTTTCTCATTTTCTTTTCTTTCAATATTTAAATATGTCTTTTCATATTTTTTTTGATTTACAACCCGACAAGAAGTCCAATTTAACAATAATCCTTCATGGTCATATGATCATACCAGAACTTGTCTTTTACTTGTTTTAGTACATTAAAGTCTACTGTCAACTATGTTATTCCTATTCTGTTTTATATAGCATTTTTATGACCCACTAAAACCCATATTACTATTGCTTTATGATCAGAAAACCCTACAGTCTTCATACTTCACTAACATTAATTTCTATCTTTTGAGTATCAAACAATCTATTTTTGATTTAAATATACCTATCAAATAAGTCCAGTTTCTTGTTTCCCCTAACATTAAATTATCACATTTTTGTATACATTTTATGTCTTTTTCTTTGCTTAAATTACAGTTATAGTCTCCTGTCATAATTACTGACATATATACCACCATAAAAATTTTAATCTCTTCAAACATTTTCCTGTTTGTCTTATTCATATGTTTAGCAATTACACAAAGTTTTACCACACTTCTTTTTCTTATGTCACATACTATCACTCTTCTTGGTATAGCTACTATTATTTCCATTATTTTTACTTTGTCACTTATTATCAAAACTGTTACATCTGAGCATATCTCATTCCTACTGGCAAAAAATATATTCCCCACATAGCTCCAATTTTCTTGTCTTTTTTTCTGATGTGTCTTATACTTAAAACACATGTACTGTCCGAGTTTATTTTTACATCATTCTGTTACTGACTTTCTTTATAAAGCTTGTTACATTTATTGCTAGTGCTCAAACATTATCCTTTGCCTTTTTGCAACAATTGTGTTGCAGCTTTTCTTTTTCTCCTTCTCATTTTTTCCCAGAGGAGTTTACTTTCCCCTGCTCGTTTTCTTTACCTTTTCCATATCCCCTTCTTCTTCCCTATCACTGCTTAGTATATGAAACTTAATTTGTAGTTGTACTTCCACATTTGTTTCTGTTATTCATAGGATCATAGGATGTTACTAGGCTAATGGCCCTGGGGCCCTTACAAGCCTAGCCAAGAGTGTATCCCCAAAAAGAAACCTCAGTCAGCACCTGTCGCCCCTGTCAGTGAGGGACACAGGTGGACCCCCCGGGATGAATTTGTGGTTTCCTATCCACTCATCAAGGTTGCGCTTGTAGAGGATCAGTGAAGTGCTCTGTTTGACGTATATGGGAAGTCTATTCCAGAGATGGGGCAGCATCGGGGAGACAAACCTGTTTCTCCAGCAGGTTTTGTTAATGTTGTGAGGGAGGAGTTCGATTTATGGATATGAGTATCTCCCCAATACTTGTTCTGCACCTCACATCTCCATAGATCAAGTGTTATAGGCCCTATCCAAGGCAAAAAAACACAGCTTCCATGGGGCGTGATAGTATCCCAGGATGTGTTCTGCATCATTTCCAGCAAGAACTGGCTTCACCATTGAGCACCCTATTCAACCACTGCCTAAGTACTGGCTTCATTCCAGCAGAGCGGAGAACCACCATTGTCATCTCCTTGCACAAAGGTTTTGCCACTACTGATCCTGGAAACTATTGCCCCATTAGCTTGACAAGTCTGATCTGTAAAGCCATGGAGTGTATTATTATGGATCTCATAAACAAGGACATATGCAATCTCCAGGCACTTGACCTCACCCAGTTCGGATTCATCAAGGGCAGATCTTGCCTGTTGAAGCTGGTTGACTTCTTTGAGACTGTCACCAAGGCCCTGGATGAGGGAAAGCCAGTACATACAGCTTACCTTGACTTGGTCAAGGCCTTTGACACACTCCCCCACTCGGGCATCATCGAAAAGCTAACACAACTTGGCATAAATCCCTATCTCATCAGGAGATGAGAGATCATTCTTGGTGAAAGTAGGATGCTGCTTAGGGCTAGGTTCATACCTGCCTGGAACACATACTCTGAGAGTTCAGTCATGTCTCTCTTAATATAGTCCAGGGGGGGCCATCTTATGTCCTTCACACCAACATGTACAATGACAATGTCATACTTGTACTTGTTGTGGAGAGGCTTAAGTATGTGCATGATGTGGTGGATTCTGGCACCAGACAGACAACTGACCGTGACCTTCTCCTTGCAAGCCTGGTGAGGGGGACATTGATGTGTTTTCAATTGAGTCATGAATGACTAGTGTGTTTGGTTTATTGTTATGTCTAGTTTCATTATTCTCTATAATTCTTTATCTACTACTACTTCATTTTCTTTCATAGCTACACCATCTTGTCCAAATTGTGTTTTATCTGAAAAATGTTTTTCTTCCTATATCAATGGACAAAACAGAATTGACCTTACATTATCACTGCATTACCTAAATTTAGGTAAATGATTCCAATCTGTATGACCTATTTCTCCACATTGACTACATCTTTTCTTTTTGCATTCCTGCACTAAATCACCTGCTGCACCATAACAATAACAAGGGGTAGGATTCACAATGGCTTGCACGGAGTCTAAGAGTAGTGTAAGACTCCATGCAGTCATCGCTATCCAGGAACAGCCTGTATGTGCGTGTAAGAGAGCACCTAAAACGGCTCTTACACGGACAGGGCGTGGATATGCTAATTACCTCACTTGCAGCCGAAAGGCATGCAAATGAGGTAATTTTGCAATCCAGGAAGCAAAAACCTGCCCGTGTAAGAGCCGTGTTATCTGCAGAAATGTAGTCAGTTGACAACTGAGTACCGTTCTGCAAATAACACAATGGAGCCTTGTCAGCTCCAAATAAAGGTTGCATATGTTCCAGGCAGCATGCCAATGGCCAAATATGTGGCCACTGGCAATGTATCCCGATGCAAAAATAAAATAAAAATGTTTAAACGTAGCGCAGCACCGCGCAAAGGGGCTGCGCTATAAAAACAAACAGAAAAATAAAAATTTTAAAGCATGAATTTACAATGTAAGGGAATAGCAGGCTGAAAACAACATGGCCACTGAGTAGGGGTTGCTAATGGGGAAGCTGAGTGTAAGACATGTAACTAAGAATTAGTAGGCAATCCTATGTAAATGAGTGGTAGGATAGTAAATCATATTGTCACATAGCAAATGAGCACATTCCGTGCAGTGTAGGAGTAGGATAAGGGGGAGTAACAGAGTAGGAGACAGGTGACATCACAGGGGGGAATGTATGAAAGAAATGAAGCTCATTGGAGCACAGTGGCATGTGAAAGATGTCAGTCACACATCATGGAAAGAGGAGTGTCAACAAGTAGGCATGGGAAAGCCAAGAAATGGAAGGTGTACACTATGGATAACACAAAAGTTTCTTGCTGGGCGTGCATGCTTGCGTGTGCACGCTGGTAGACACGAGTAAGATAGAGTGCGCGTGTGTAAGCATGAGTGCACGCGTTTAAGGCAGAGTAAGCATGTAGGAGCCTGTTTAAACATCTGTAAGCTTGTCTGCACTGGTGTGTGCGCGTTTTAACCTGAATAAGCAGATTGTAGTCCGTCTAAGCATGTGTGCGCGCGTGTTAGCTGCTGTGAGCGTGTTTTCGCTGGTATGGACATCGCTCCCCCATGAGGAAACAGAAGGGAAAAAGGAAGCAGGAGAAATAGTAGGAAGCTAGCAGGGAATACTGGCAGAGCTAGCAGGTGAAAACAATCAGAAGCAGGCAATTACACAGGCAGAACAGTAGCCCAGCCCAGCACTTAAAACTCTGCAAACAACAGTGCAGTATGTTTCTCTCAAGAGACACTGCAACAGAGGAGTAAGTTATTAGAAGTGAAAACTGAAAAAGCTTCACTCAGACCAAAAATGCTAAGGGCTGCCATAGCTGTTATAAGGAGACATATGCAACTTGCTGAGGGTGGTGACTATGCAAATGCTGCCAGACAACCCACAGTAAGGAGACAGAGAAGAGTGTACAGGCCCAGGGTCACCTACCAGGGGTTACATGAGCTGGAGATAGTGGAGCACTATAGAGTGGACAGAGACCTCCTACAGCAAATTGTTGAGCTGTGCAGGCCACACCTCACACACAGAACCAACAGAGTGGAACCCATCTCAGTGGAAACCAAGGTATGTGTTGGCCTAAGAATACTAGCAACAGGTACCTTCAAGAGACCAACTGGTGATATGATGGGGATATCACAGGCATCAGCATCCAGGGTACTGCACCAGTTCCTGGATGCCATGTCAGCACATGTCGGTGATCATGTATATTTCCCCAATTCCCGTAAGGTATTGGCCAGCAATATGTGTCTCTTCCAGCAAATAGTGGAATACCCTGAGGTAGTGGTTGCAATAGACTGCACGCATATACGCATCAAAGTACCAGCTGGTGAGTGGGGTAGGGCCTACATTAACCACAAGGGCTTCCCCTCCATCAACTGCCAGGTCGTGTGTGATGCCCAGGGCATAATAATGAATGTGTGTACTGGCTGCCCTGGAAGCTACCATGATTCCCATATCTGGCATTTGACGCAGCTGTACCAAACATTTGCCAATAGGGACATCCCACATGGTCACTTAGTGGGGGATGCTGGCTACGCACTGGAGCCATGGCCGATGACACCCATCAGAAATGCACACACACCTGAACAAGAACGCCATAATGAGGCACACACACAAACACGAAATGTAATCGAGCGTGTGTTTGGGCTGCTCAAGTCACGATTCCAGTGCCTGGACACATCTGGTGGAGCCTTGCAGTACTCACCAACTACATGTACCCAAATTGTCATGGTATGTGATATGCTACATAATATGATTCTGCGAAAACAGCTGCAGCAGGACCAGCATAGGGCTGGGCCAAACAGCCCCCCGCCATTGCCATGCCAATCACAGGCAAAGCGTGACTCGGAGGAGGTAAAACCTGAGCCTGCCCCAGTAGGCAGAAGGAGGCGTGCCCAGTATGCCTTGGCCTTGGCAAAGAGGCAATGCATAGCACATACACTGGCTCAGTAGGAACCCTGGAAATGATACCTCTCTCTGACTCACACATATAGTAAAAAGGATGCCTAAGTTGACACAACCTGCTTTCAAACATGTACAGGGAGTGTAGTATGTGCATCCAACATAGACAGCCCTGCAGCACCACCTGAGGCATGATTGCCATGAGTTAAGCAATGTAACACCATGTAGTATATGCAAACTTGATGACCCTGACTAACATCCTACCCTCACCAAGCATGATGCCACAATATGAAGACAAGATGATCAATTACAATAATTGGCTTAAGTATTGCTGTTAGTCAAAGGGGATCCAATGTGTGTCAGCCTGGGATGATGTGCTGAGCAAGACACGATGCTCCACCTGCTAGGGATGGCATGCACCTATCACTCCTGGCCTTTTGGATACTGGCAAAGGCTGTTGTCACACACACCGTGCCTTGAATAGGTAAGGCTCAAAACACAAACCTACCTCCATAGATATCACAAGGGATAAGAACCTAGACGTAATGCTACCCAATGCCAGAAGTCTAAACTGCAAGATGCATGCAGTCCAAACTCTCCTCAGCATGGAGAATGTTGATAACTGTTCTGTAACAGAAACCTGGGTCAAGGCTCACAAGAGCACCCTAACACTACCAAGTTACACCTCATACCATGCTTTACAGCCCCAAAACATTGAACAAACTACAAAAGGAGGGTGACTATCAATAATTGTCAAGGATAACCACACCCCCAGGTTGGTACCACAGCAAGAAGCAGCATAAACTATCCATGGGCAAGTAACAGTGGCTAAAACTGCCTCCCAGTGTGTAGCCTGCTACAGACCACCCTCCTAACACCAGGAACTACACTTGGCCTACTTCGGAACACATGAAAATATCAAGGTCTCTCCAAACAACATTATATTGGGTGACGGAAAATACTCAAACATAGACCGGGAGCATTATTCTAGCTCCAACACCCTAGGCCAAAGGTTCCTAGAATTCATAAACCAAAATGCTCAGGAACAACTTACCACTCCCACAAAAGGGGTAAGCATACTGGATGTGATAATCAACAACATGGGTACTCTATGCCCAGATGAGAAGTGTATCCCTCACTGGTAAGATCAGACCATAGAGTAATCTCACTGGATATTCAAATCCTGACCCCAGTCCCTGGGCAGAAAACCACAGTGAAAAACATGTGTAAAGGAAATGTTGCACTCCTCCACACTGATGTGAAATCCGTTAAAGGCCTTGTGCCTGTGGAAAATATGGGCCAGACCTCAGAACCCTTTATAAATGCATTCTATGAACACTTTCAGGAATGCATGGATTATGCAATCCCAAATAAAACCAAGACCCAAGTCCATACACGCAGGCATCTGGCCTGGTGGACCCCAGCCATAACCAAACCATGCAAGAGAAGGAGGAAGCTACTACATGATAGAGCAAAACCCAAAAAGGGAAGTAATCTCTGATCAGTATTATGGCAAAAAACTATGGCCACACATAAAATCCTCTAAGGCCAGCTACAACATGTTGAATCTGGGAATCTTGAGGCAATGTTACACCTGCCCCATGTACACAGACAACCCCCTCCTCCCCCCAACAAATACAAATATATGTGAGAGATGCAACTATTTATCCAAACTGGAGGCCGAGCTCTCTCAACTCAGTACTGGCAAAACCAGTCAGGAGGAGAAGGTAACCACACACACCACAAACCCAGTCTCACATAGACCTATCACAACTGCAAACCAAAGACATAAACACACAAAAACATTCCTGGAGGCTGTAATTAAAAATCTACCAAATCAACAGAGGCCTCCAAACAGACACCCAAGCAACCACTACCTCAAAACATAGCACATGCAACACATAGTTCACAAAGTCAGTGTGCCAAACAGTCACAGCCCTTAAGGACAAACAATATGCCTGATACACTTGTAATAGGTGACCTCCATAGTCAGACACACTGATGTCCCGCTCACCAGACTGAACAAGGAAAAGGTTACAGTAAGCTGCCTGTTGGGCGCTACAATCCACCATATAACACAAGCACTCAGGTCACTCCAAAGCAAGTACAAATATGACTTAGTCATTGTCCATGCTGGTGTGAATGACCTGAGATGTACCTCCCTGGACTACATGAAAAGAGACATAGAGGAGCTCTCTGATTATGTAGCCCAGGCCGGTATGACCCTGACCCTGAGCAGCATCTTACCCTCACGAAGAATGATGCCACGGTACAAACACAGAATGATCAGCTTTAACAATTGGCTCAGTTACTGGTGCCATACCAAGGGGATCCAATGTCTGTCTGCTTGGGGTGACATGCTTGACAAGCCACGCTGCTTTGCCAGGGATGGCTTGCACCTGTCACCCCTAGGCTTCTGGATATTGGCCAAGGCTCTTGCTACCTCCATAGTGCCTTTTTTAGGCAAGACTCAAAAGATAAACCCACCTCCCTAGAAAACATAAGTGGAAAAAAATAAGGGTAATGCTGCTCAATGCCAGAAGTCTAAACCTCAAAATGCACGGTCTCGAGGCCCTCCTCAGTATGCAGAACATTGATGTCTGTGCAGTGACGGAAACTTGCTTCAAGGCTCCTGAGAGTGCCCCAGCACTACCAGGTTATACCTCATATCATGATTTTCGGCCCCAAAACCTGGACCAAACCACAAAAGGAGGGGGAGTATCCATATTCATCAAAGATACCCACACCTCCAGGTTACTGACAATGCACGAAGCATCGGAGACCATCCATGTGCAGCTAACCATAGGCAAAACTGCCGTACAGTTTATAGCATGCTACAGACCACCCTCTCAAACCCAGGAACCCCACTCAGCCTTCCTGAAGACACTGGAAAGTATGAATGTCTCTCCAAATACCAAACAAATTACCACATAGGTGGTAATCCATTAAGTACAGAAGAAGTAATCAGGGACCTAGGGACACAAGTGGACAGTAACCTCTCATTTGACACTCACATTGCCAAGGTGGCTAGGAAGACCTTCTATACTGGCCACGTTATCATGAAAGGATTCACATCTACATCAAGAGAGATCATTGTGCCCCTATACTCTTCTCTTATCAGGCCCATAATTGAGTACAATGCCCCATTTGGGATGTACCTTACCCGACACCTGCAGCAGTTAGAAAGACCCCAAAAGTACCTCACCAAGAGGATAAAGGGTCTCAAACATTTGTCATATGCTGCCCGGCCGAAGAAACCCCAGCTGTATTCAGTCACATACTGCCTACTCAGAGGCGATGTATGCCCGACGTACAAGGCCATGTCCAATCCAGAATTAATGGACATGCTCCACCTCAGAAAATCCAAATCCATCAGAGCCACGAGAGCGAGAGATTTGAACCTCAACACATAAATAAACAGGATGTGCTGGAGGGACAGATTCATAACCCAGAGGCTCCCTACAGTCTGGAACAGAATCCCAGTCCATGTTAGGCGGAGCCCCTCACTGACTCTCTTCAAGAGAAATCTTGACAAGTGGATGGGGGATCGTAGATTTACACCAGGGGTCATCACTGTGTCACTTCTAGACAGAGGCACAGTAAAGTAAACCCTAAATGGGCATAATATTCACATTGCAAAGGGTGGCAAAAGTCACACACACTCTGGCTAGGCTTATAAATGCCCTAGGGCAGATAGCCTAGTATGAACCTATGAACCTATGAAGATACAGATTGTACAGGACACTAAGGATAATCACAAGGCTTTCTTAACTGATGGTAGGAACCTTGGTGGGAATTGACAGATATGCTCTGAATTACTCAAATATTACAAACAATACACTAAACCCACACACATTGCCAACATCCAACCTGACAGGTTCAGTGCAAACTCCCCCCCCCCCCACCACCAAAATGCCAAATATCTATCCCAGCAGAGTGCTGGCCCCCTGACATTGCAGATGCTGAGGTAACAGCCAGCATCTTCAAAGCAAAACACACAGCATCAATGGTATGAGATGGTGTCCTGGGCTGCGTCCAACATGAACTCCAAGAAGAATGGAACACCAAATAACACTACTGCTCAATCTCAGCCTTACCACAGGATATGTACCCAAAGAGCAGTGTACAGCAACAGTGGTCCCTCTCCACAATGGTGGTGCCTGAATGGATACTGCAAACTATCACCCCAGAATCCTGACAAGCTTGGTCTGCAAAGCAATGGAAAGGATCATCATGGACCTCAGAAATAAAGATATTGGGGACCTACAGACACTGGACCCTACCCAGTGTTGCTTTCTTAAGGGCAGATCCTGCCACTTAAACATGTTTGACTCATTTGAAACAGTCATCAAGGCCATTGATGAGGGGAATGTGGTCCACACAGCCTATCTGGACCTTGCAAAAGCCTTACATACAATACTCCACTTGTTCATTATAGATAAGCTCAGCTGCTTAAATATAAACCCCTATGTCAGTAGATGGGTTGCAAACCAGCTCAAGGACAGAATTGACATGGTCAGAAATGCTGTAGCCATGTCAGACTACAAACCAGCTACAACTGGCATCCCACAAGGCTCGGTCCTGGGACCTCCCTTGTTTGGTATATATTTCCCATAGGTACAGGCCAACATGGAAGGACTGTGTCTGAACAAGTTTGCAGATAACTACAAACTGGGCACCATATCTGACCCTCCAGCAGACACAAGCATCCTATAAAAGGGCCACATAGAAACAGACAACTGGTGCCAGAGCCATGTCATCAAGCTAAATGCAGAAAAGTGTATAGTCATCCCCTTTGGAAAAACAGTAAGTGCCCACAAATTACCACATAGGTGTTAACCAATTAAGTACTTTAGAAGTATTAAAAGACCTGGGGACACAAGTTGATAGATATCTTGCATTGGACAAGCATGTGGCTGTAGTGGTTACAGAAACATACCATATACCCACCTAATCATGAAGGTATTCACATCTAGATCAGGGGAGGTCATCGTGCCTCTTCAGTCATCCTTCATCAGCCTCACAATTGAGGACAATGGCCCCTGTGGGATGTACCTTAGCAGACACCTCCAGCAACTGGAAAGACCCCAAAAGTACCTCACCAGGAGGATCAAAGAGCTCTAACAGATGCCATGTGTTGCTTGATTAAACAAACTGCAGCTCCACACATTACCATACTGCCCACCCAGAGGCAATCTGTGCCTGATGTATAAAGCCATGTCCAAGCTGGAATCAATGAACATGCTGCACCTTGTACAATCTGAATGCCAGTGAGCTATGCACATGAGAGACCTGAACCCCAGCACTGACATAAATAGGACATGCTGTACTGATTGATCCATAACACAGAAGCTCCCTCCACTCTTGAGTAAACTCCCAGTACAGGTTAGCCAGAGAGTCCCTCATTGACTCTCTTCAAGAGGAATCTTGATGAGTGGATGGGAGATGGTAGGTTTACCCTGGGTATCACTTTTATGTCACGGGTAGACGGAGGCACAGTATACTAACCATGACATATGTCATGGCAAACTCCAGTTACAATGTGTGGTGAAGGACAAACACACTCTCTGACTAGCATTAGAAATGGCCTAGGGCACATCGCTAGTGTTTGCCAATGTCCACCTATGTTGTCGAATACACTACCAATGTTGGACAAGCCTGGTTTAAGTAGTCCATATCTGAACATAATGCAACATGGTCATATGTGCACAACTGGCCCTTAACCAGTCTGGTGTGCTCACTATGAATATTTAAAGCAGTGATAGGACTGAAACGCAGGATACTGTCCACCACAGTGAAAGTACTGAACCAGTACACTATACGATATTACAGTGTTTGCTCAGTATGAAAGGATGTTGACAACTGTATGCAAACTATCCCATGGAAACCCTGCAGGCACAGTATAATCCCTGTTGGGTTCAGACACAAAGCAGTTGGGCAGTAAGAACACAACATGACTTCCAACACACAACTATAAATGTGAAATATTGTTGAAGTTCACACACAACCACAAATGTGGTGGACCTCAAATCTCAACATATGGAAAGCTCACACTGGGCATGCTCGCACACTTTGATAAATGAGACATATGTCAGGCAACAAGCCATGGAAAGCCTGAACTGGGCATGCTCAAACACATAGGCCATGTCTCAGTTTAGCAGTTGGCCACACATATCTGGCATTTGTATGTGTTAAGCCAGGAACCTCCCTCAATACAGCAATCTGCCCAGTGCACACAGTTAAATGACAACAGAGACATAAGTAAAATAGTGGATCCCTCTCATATTCAAACATCTTCCACAGATACACAAGTTGTTCATAGAAACAGGGAAAGCTATGGCAATAAAGACCTGCAAACAGTTTATCAGCAACAAATATTGTGCGTCTGAAACTTAAACATATGGGTGTAGAGGTCAATACTAGGCTGTTTGTCCTAGGGAATACATAAGCTTAGCCAGAGTGTGTTTGGCGTCTGCCTCCCCAGTACAGTAGGCTACTGTGCCTCTGTAAAGTAGGTCACAGAAGGCACCGTTTAAGGCTAGTGTGTTGTGCCTCCATCAAGCAGAGACACAGTGGAGATCCCAGGGGTTGAATTTGCAATGTCACATCCATGTGGCTGGAGTTTGCTGGAAGAGGGTTGGCGAGGACTTATAACAGTAATTGGGTGTCAATTACAGACTGAGGGGAGCCTTATCTGCAGTGTCTGGACAATTTCACTGTCAACACTTTGAAGTGATGATTTTGAGGGATTGAAGTGTCTTGCCAATACTGTTCAGAGACGTCCTCCCTCTGTGGGATATTGCTCTGTAATGTATTAGCTCTCTCCTTCTGTTGTACAGCTTATATATGGCTGGTGTACACCACACAGGTCTCCTGTTGTGGAGGAGTGTTGGGTTTATTTGGGCTAGCATGATCAATGCAAACCTTCCGGATGCTCATAGAATGCAATTGTCAAGGATTATGCAGAGTGTCCTGTATAATCCTCCAGCATAGGTCCTTTGAGGTCTTCCACCCCAGTCTTCACAAGTGCAAAGTCTGCTTTTGATAAATACTTTGTTTGCAGTGACTTCCTTGCCTGGGTGTGGGGATGGGATATGGATGTCCAGGGAAAGTTGGTTATGGTCAGATATTAACAATGGTGGTCTACCTCTGGTGTGGAACATAGAGTCCCCATGTTGCAGATGGTCAGGTCCAATATGTATTCCCCCTTATGGCTGTGGTGATTGGTCCTGCCATAGCACATGGATTCACAAATTGTAGTGGCTGTAGGGTGATGTTGTTGAGGCCTGAGTAGTTCCCCCACTCAATATACCTGTACCTGAAGTTAACCACTGTAATGGTGTATGTGAACACCTTCATATCCTACACTGTTCCCAGGGAAACAAAGTGTGGTCCTTGGATATGGGAGGGGTGGTCTGAACTGGTTGTGTTGGGTGTTACAAGTCCTGTGGTCACAAAGCATGGTATAAAACATAACCTGGCAGTGCTGATGTGCATATGTGACCCTGAAGTAGGCATCTGTTAATGCATATATATGCTATCCCCCTTACTGACAGATAGTAATAGATGTACATACTTCTTTATAAATAATGATGTCAGCACCCTATAAATACTGCAGGAGAAGAAAATGTACCCAGCAATTTGAATAGCGTGCTCCGCTAATGCGTCTGTATCAAGTGTCATAATATAGCTAGATAGGGGTTTGTATCCTGCAAATGCGCAGTGATTGAGGAGAGGGGGATTAGTGTGTGTGCAATTCTGTTTGAAAGAAATGTACCTTTTGGCAACTAGAAGAACACACTACATGATGTACATTCCTCTTTCTAAACACTGATGATGTCAGCACCCTATAAATATAGCAGGAGAAGATAAACCTCCCAACAATGCAAATAGCACACTCTGCTAATGCGTCTCTCTCTCAAGTATCATAACATAGTTAAGTAGGGGTTTGAATCCTGCAAATGCCATGTGTGTTTTTGTCACACAGTTGGTCCATGTGTGTTGGGTGTTGCTCTTAATATTGTATGACATATATTATATCAGTAATTTCAATGCACACATGAGGTATGTGTGTGCCACATAGACATATATATCTGTGACCTTAAATAGTTCCCATGTGTGAAGCCTGCCTCATGTGAATACATGGAATTTGCATTACACAACTTTTTGACTGTGGTTTTCTGTGCAGGGGCTGTGGTTGGTATGTGAATATACAGTGAGAGTACTCTATGGTGTCATCTTCCAGTGAGGGATACACTTCTGGTCTGGCGCATAGAGTCCACATGTTGGTGATGATCAGGTGCAGCATGTTTTCCCCTCTTGTGGGAGTGGTAACAATTCGTTCCATAGCATTTGAGTGTATGGATTCTAGGAACCTTTCGCCTAGGGTGTTGGAGCTACAGTAATGCTCCCAGTCTATGTGTGGGTAAATGAAGCGGACCAATATATTGTTGTTTGGAGACACCTGCATATATTCATGTGTTCTTAAGTAGGCCAAGTGGGTTATCTGGGTTTAGGAGGGTGGTCTGTAGCAGGCTATGTACTGGAAGTCAGTTTAACCCACTGTTAGTTGCACGTGGATAGTCTGTGATGCGTCACGCTGTGGCAACAACCTGGGGGTGTGGGTATAGGTTCATAGGTTCACAGGTTCATACTAGGCTATCTGCCCTAGGGCATTTATAAGCCAAGCCAGAGTGTGTTTGGCTTTTGCCACCCATTTTAAATTAATGTTGCTATGCCCTTTTTTGAGGTTAGTACACTGTGCCTCTGTCTAACAGTGACACAGAAGTGATACCCGGGGTAAACCTACGATCCGCCATCCACTCATCAAGATTCCTCTTGAAGAGAGTCAATGAGGGACTCTGCCTAACCTGGACTGGGAGTTTATTCCAGAGTGAAGGGAGCCTCTGGGTTATGAATCTGTGCCTCCAGTATGTCCTATTTATGTCAGTGCTGAGTTTCAAGTCTCTCGAGTGCATAGCTCGATGGGATTTGGATTTTCTGAGGTGCGGCATGTCCTTTAATTCCGGGTTGGACATGGCGTTATACGCCAGGCACAGATCGCCTCTGAGCAGGCAGTAGGCCACTGAGTAGAGCTGGAGTTTCTGTAACTGGGCAGCATATGGCATCTGTTTGAGCCCTTAGATCCTCTTGGTGAGGTACTTTTGGGGTCTTTCCAGTTGCTGCAGGTGTCTGGTAAGGTACATCCCAAAAGAGGCATTGTACTCAATTATGGGCCTGATGAGGGATGAGTAAAGAGGCACAATGACCTCCCCTGATCTAGATGTGAATCCCTTCATGATTAGGTGGGCTATGTAAAACGTTTTTCTAACCACTTTGGCCATGTGGTTGTCAAATGAGAGATTGCTATCAACTTGGGTCCCCAGGTCCCTAATTACTTCTTCCATACTTAATGGATTACCACCTATGTGGTAATTTGTGGGCACTTTGTTTTTGCCAAAGGGGATGACTATACACTTTTTGGCATTTAGCTTGAGGCCATGGCTCTGGCACCAGTTGCCTGTTTCTATGAGGCCCTTTTGGAGGATGCTTGTGTTGGCTGGAGAGTTGATTATAGCTCCCAGTTTACAGTCATCTGCGAACTTGGTCAGCCACAGTCCTTCCATGTCGGCCTGTACCTCCGAGAAATATATACCGAACAGGAGAGGTCCCAGGACTGAGCCTTGTGGGATGCCACTTGTAACTGGTTTGGAGTCTGACATGGCTCCAGCAATTCTAACCATGTGGGTTCTGTCCTTGAGCCAGTTTGCAACCCATCTAGTGACATAGGGGTTTATATTTAAGCTGGTGAGCTTATCTATAATGCCCGAGTGGGGTATTGTATCAAAGGCTTTTGCGAGGTCCAGGTAGGCTGTGTGGACCACCTTCCCCTCGTCAATGGCCTTGGTGACTGTTTCAAAGAAATCGACCAGGTTTAAGAGGCAGGATCTGCCCTTAACAAAGCCGAACTGGGTAGGATCCAGTGTCTGTAGGTCCCCAATATCTTTATTTATGAGGTCCATGATGATCCTTTCTATAGCTTTGCAGACCAAGCTAGTCAGGCTTATGGGGCGATAGTTTCCAGGATCCGTTGAGGCACCACCTTTGTGTAGAGGGACCACTGTTGCTGTACGACACTCTTTGAGTACATATCCTGTGGTAAGGCTGAGATTAAACAGTAGTTTTATGTTTGAGTTTAGCTCTTCTTGGAGTTCATGTAGGATGCAGCCCGGGACACCGTCTGGTCCCATTGATGCTGAGTGTTCTGCTTTGGAGAGGGCGGCTCTTACCTTAGCATCTGAGATGTCAGGGGGGCAGCACTCTGCTGGGATAGATATTTGCCCTTCTGGTGGGGAGGGGGAGGAGAAGTTTGCGCTGAACCTGTCAGCTAGGATGTTGGCAATGTCTGTGGGTTCGGTGTATTTTTTGTCATTTTGGACTAATTCTGAGCATATCTGGGAATTACCACCCAGGTTCCTAACATAACTAAAGAAAGCCTTGTGATTATCCTTAGTGTCCTGTGAAATTTTTCTCTCAAAGCTGGCCTTAGACGATTTTATGAGTGCCCGTAGTTTTTTGCTAACACTGATCAGAGATGCCTTCCCTTTTTGGGATTTTGCTCTATCATGTAGTAGCTTCCTCCTTCTATTGTATAGTTTGTTTATGGCTGGGGTCCACCAGACAGGACATCTGCCTTTGGAGGATTGGGTCTTGGTTTTATTTGGGATTGCATGATCCATGCATTCCTGAAGGTGTTCATAGAATGTGTTTATAAAGGATTCTGTGGTCTGGGCCGTATTTTCCACAGGCCCGGGGGCTTTGAAGGATTCCACCTCGGTTTTGAGGAGTGTGAAATTTGCTTTAGAGAAGTATTTCACTGTGGTTTTCTGGGCAGGGGGTGGGGTCGGGATGTGAATATCCAGTGAGATTAGTTTATGGTCTAATCTTACCAGTGAGGGATACACTTCTGGTCTGGAGCATAGAGTCCCCATGTTGGTGATGATCAGGTCCAGTATGTTTTCCCCTCTTGTGGGAATGGTAACAAGTTGTTCCATTGCATTTGAGTTTATAAATTCTAGGAACCTTTGAGCTAGGGTGTTGGAGCTAGAGTAATGCTCTTAGTCTATGTTTGGGCAGTTGAAGTCGCCCAATATAATGTTTTTTGGAGAGACCTTCATATTTTCCAGTGTTTTCAGGAAGGCCGAGTGGGGTTCCTGGGTTTGGGAGGGTGGTCTGTAGAAGGCTATTAACTGGAAGGCAGTTTTGCCCACTGTTAGTTGCACATGGATAGTCTCTGATGCTTTGTGCTGTGCCACCAACCTGGAGGTGTGGGTATCTTTGAAGAATATTGATACTCCCCCTCCTTTTCTGGTTCGGTTCAAGTTTTGGGGCCGAAAAGCATGGTATGAGGTATAACCTGGCAGTGCTGGGGTGCTCTCAGGAGCCTTGAACCAGGTTTCTGTTACTGCACAGATATCGATGTTCTCCATGCTAAGGAGAGTTTCCAGTGCATGCATCTTGAGGTTAACACTTCTGGCATTGAGTAGCATTACACTTAGTTTCTTATCCCTTGTGATACCTATGGAGGTGGGTTTGTCTTTTGAGCCTTGCCTAAAAAAGGTACTATGGGGGTAGCAAGAGCCTTTGCCAATATCTGAAAGTCCAGGGGAGACAGGTGCAAGCTGTCCCTAGCAAAGCATCACGGCTTGTCGAGCATGTCATCCCAGGCTGACAGGCATTGGATCCCCTTTGAATGACACCAATACTTAAGCCAATTGTTGAAATTGATCATCTTGCCTTCATATTGTGGCATCATTCTTGGTGAGGGTAAAATGCTACTCAAGGTCAGGATCATACCGGCCTGGGCCACATGCTCAGAGAGCTCATCTATGTCTCTTTTCATGTAGTCCAGGGAGGTATGTCTCAGGTCATTCACACCAGCATGGACAATGACTGAGTCATATTTGTACTTGCCTTGGAGTGACCTGAGTGCTTGTGTTATGTGGCGGATCCTAGCACCCGACAGGCAGCTCACTGTGACCTTCTCCTTGTTCAGCCTGGTGAGCGGGACGTCAGTGTGCCTGACAATAGAGTCACCTATTACAAGTGTATCAGGTGTGTTGTTTAGCCTTAAGGGCTGTGACTGTTCTGCACACTGGCTTTGTGAGCTATGTGTTGCACGTGTTTTGTTTTGGGGTAGCGGTTGCTTGGGTGTCTGCTTTGAAGGTCTTTGCTGCTTAGGCAGATTTATATTTAGAGCCTCCGAGTATGTTTTTGTGTGTTTATGTGTTTGGTTTGCTGTCATGGTAGGTCTATGTGAGACTGGAATTGTAGTGAGTGTGGTTTCCTTCTCCTCCTGACAGGTTTCACCAGTACTGAGTTGAGAGAGCTTAGCCTCCAGTATGGCTATATGGTTGCTCTCACATGTGTTGGAATTTGTTGGGAGGAGGAGAGGGTTGTCTGTGTACATGAGGCAGTTGTAACATTGCCTCAAGATTCCCAGATTCATCAGCTGGACCAGAGAGGAGATTGACAACTGACCTTTGGATATGCTAGAATAGTATTGTGAATTCCTGTATAACTGACAAAAAAAGGGCCAATGGGGAACAAGGTACTCAAGTGGATTTTGTGAGGGTGTAGTGCTTTTAATTTATTAGTGCTGACTTATATAATTGCTTTAGTGAGCAAGTGCCAGGTAACTTAAATGCAATGTGTTACAGGTAACTTAAATGCAAAAATGACAAACAGTAACTTTCTTTCAAGTGAAACAAGGAAATAAGTACAGTAAGCAATGCAGATGTCACTAGGGATCCACAGAAGCGCTGAAAAGCTGCATTTTAGGTGGAATTAGCGTTTCAGGGAAATAACAAGCAGACAAGCATACAAACAAAGCTACATTCAGCAGGCCTGGATCTAGTCTATGCTACAGCAAATAAGGTGTAGTAATTTCAGTAAGAAACAGTTCAAATATGCAGGCACTATAAGCCTTTAACCAGAAATTCCCAGCTCAGAAGGGCAGAGTCCAGCCTCTCCTCCCACAAGAGTGCAGACTATGAACCTTTTTAATGTAAAATAACTGGCCTGAAGCCCAAGTGCTTAAACCAGAACTAGTACACTTTTAGAATAACAGACACTGAGCCCTCAATCAGCAGTTCCCAACTTAGAAGGATGTAAGCTACCTGTCCTGCCACCACAGTATCCTTGACATTTAATGAGACTCACCCTCCTGTCATAGTTAGTTCCGTGTTTTGGGACTGTCAAGCATGGTATGAGGTGTAACCTGGTAGTGCTAGGGTGCTCTTGGGAGTCTTGAACATGTTGTCTATTACTGCACAGATATCAGCATTCTCCATGCAGAGTAGAGTTTGGACGGCATGCATCTTGCGGTTTACATGTCCGGCATTGAGTATCATTACTTCCATTTTCTTATTCCCTGTGCTACCTATGTAGGTGGCCTTGTGTTTTCAGCCTTACCACCAGAATGCAAATATGTGCAGGCATTACACTTTTGTAATTAATAGTGGTGTACAAAACAAGACAATGACAATCATACTGTTAATGCATCAGGCATGCTGGGATACACCCAGAATTATATCATTACACTGTACTGTTAACTACATGATAATATTACTACACTTCTATGTAGTCACCCTGTGCATCAGCACCATGTTAACCTGTTCCTGCATCAGTGTTACAGATTGCAGGAGGTGGCACAGTTTCAGCATATGCACAGGGTGTGTACTTGGTATGCCTGAGTCTGCCACTGATACAACCAATCGACATGTATGTGTGTGTGTGTGTGTGTGTGTGTGTGTTAGTGAGGGACAACAGTACAAGATGGGGCAATGTTGATGTGGTGTGTGCATGTATGTGTTAGCCCTAGGTGTTAGTATTATGCATGTGTGTATGCATGCACACAGTTCCACCTCGTGGCTGCCATATACGGGTGTATGTGGACAGCCACTGACTGTACCTGACAGGTCATACAGATCACTGTCTCTGGCCATGGACATGGTACCTGTGCCTGGCAGGGGTGCTATGGACAGTATCAGGTACTAAGCCAGACTGGGTACTGTCATCAGAAGCAGTTGGTTGATGACTGGACACATGTCCCTGCTGGGACTGTCCAGAGCAACATGCACGTGGTCTCCAACCATCCTGCATTGCCCTGGCTCATGGACATGTAGTTGTGGAACAGATCTAATGTGTCCCCACAATGTCTATCAATGACCTCAGTGAAATTATGGATGGCAGCCACAACGTTATTCATAGCAGTGCGATGTCCTCTAAGCTCCCTCAGACCCTGTCTGGTGTACCGTTCCATACGTGCCTGTGCCTGCATTACAACCCGGAATATAGCTGAGGTTGAAAGACCTCTGTGGGCACGTCTGACAGGGACAGTACGACCATGGATGCTCCCACGCGAACCCCTGGACATCTGCCTGTGTGGTATCATGTCAGGACTCTGGCCATAGCTGCTATGAGGGGATGCATGTGCCACTGATACTACATTACCCTGGTCAATGCCCACTGTATGCTGTCCCTCACCTAAGGACATTGGTGACAATGGATGTATTGGCAGGATGACTGTGCGCATTGATGGGGTTGACTGCTGTGTACTGTCGATTGGCTGACCAACAACAGACCCTGTCACACCTCCCTGTGCCATTACACATGTATCATCATTATCACTATCCCCAGCAGTGGCTTCAGGTTCCCTGCTGCACACCACCAGAGCAACACCAGAAGCTGTGAGAGGAAGACAGGAAACACAGTTTACAATGTGTACACAATGTTACCACAGATGCACACGGGCACATGCACACATGCGCACATGTGCACATGGGCACATGCACACGTGCACACATGTACACATGCGCACATGCACACATGCACACATGCACACTCCTCAGTACATGAGATACAAATACACAGACACAAACACACCTGCAATCCAACACATAGCAATACTGTTTGAGGGTATTATTACTATTATTATCATTAGTATTAAAAGTATTGTTATTACACACTCACCAGCATGGATTGGCTGCCTTGCTGTTACTCCAGAGGGACCTGCACAAATAAGACATTTATTGTCAGAGGGCACAAGTGTGCCATTGATACTGTGAGTATGATACAGTACAGTAGTACAACAGTTGGCTTTCACAGGTCTACTGCTGATATTGAGAATATCAATCTTGCACAATAATTTCCAGGATAACAGCTACAAACACAGTACACATCTCACACATGCATAAACTACCAGTGTAGAGAACAGTCAACTATAGATATGGCATGTTACCTGCACGCTCCATGTCCACATGCTGGGTGGCTCCAGCCTCCATCATTACACATGCCTGCGGATGTTGTTGTTGTTGGGCTGGAGCCACAACACTTAGGAGGAGCTCCTCCAGTCTGTTGAGGGGGGGTGTATAGCTGCCCCACCACCTGTGGCAAGCTGTTGCCTGTGGATATCAGACGCACGCTGATGGACATTTCTAATTAAATCACTGCAGTGAAGGTGTACCTGCTCATATGTCCGGTTATGCATGCCTATGTCATTTACCCGACGGACAAGGACTTGCCACAGTGCAGCCCTCTCCTGCGGGTTCTGGCTGGTGTGGGAAAAGAGTGTGGCAAAATCCTGCACCAGGCTCTGGTGTATCTCCTCATCCTCTGCAGCCGAGTATGAGGGGTTGCGCTGGTGCACCATCACCCTGGAAGGAAAAGAAAAATATGTGAGCAAGTAATATGGCACACATAATACTCTACTGTAGTGATATCACTGAACTGCCATATATAGCTTCTGTGTGTCTATTGGGGGATACACATGTAAATGACCACATATCAGTGCTCAGCCAACAACTGTGTGACAGTGCCTGGCACACTCCATACAACAAACTAGTATACACCAGCAGTCGGCACACTGTTTGAGGTCCAATGCACAACCTCACACTGGGGATATGTATCAAGGTAATGGATGGGGAACATTGTCATCCCATGCAATGCATGCAATGCACAGTTAAAATTTCAATGGTAATGCACCCTAGTCTTTGCAGCCATACCCCTACCTACACCGCAGTCATATACAGGGAACCACAGCACAACATATGGCAATGTAGTATGTTTGTATCCCAATACCTGACACATCTTTCTCTGGCCTCACACCAAGGACACACACTACCATGACAGACACAAAGTCATGCTGAGCAATCACACCATTACAGACCTTGCACACAGTCAGTGGCACACTCATTCCACCTCACATAGTTGGTATTGCAATGAGTACATGTGTGTGTGCATTGTGTCATAGGTAGGTAGTATGCTATTGGCCCTGGGCCTACAGCAGCATACTGTTATGCTATCCTGCCCCTTGGGACACATGTAATGTGATTGTACTTGCTCCTGTCAAACAGTTACACAGGGTGACTCATATGGCATATTACCTATATGCATAACATTCAACATGGGTATGTCTGACATCTACTAATGAGGAGCCTTGCTTCTTAATGCTGGGTGGTTTACTCCAGGGTATGGCTTATTTGTGGGTAGGAACCTGTACCTCCACCATGTGCTCTTTACTGCGGTGCCAAGGATGACAGACATAGGTCATTTAGGCTGGGGATATTGTGAGGTGTTACCATGGTTGTTGGACAACTGTTATGGGTGTGACTTAACTATGTATACCTAGCAGTGGTAACCTCTGTGTAGGTAGTATGAAAGGCACTTTATCTGTGGTTTTGTCAGTCACTCTGCATAGGTAATGTGTTTGAGGGCATTATCACTGTTTGTTAGGTATGACTGTGTCCTTCTCCCTTTCTGTAGTTGTCATGGGAGGTACATACTGTGTAGGACATTGTGAGGTGTAGAGGGGTACAGTGACCTATATTTCCCTAGCTGACACACCATTTGTGCTGACATGTACCATGTATAGGGATTACAAGACTAGTGTGCCACTGTGAATATTACAGGGGAGGCTATTGTACACTTGTTTCCCATGTTCCCTTCTGACGCATCCAGTAGTAGGCAGGCAACCACCTATGTGGTGGTTAATGGTGACAATGTTTTGGAATGGGGTATGGTACTCCAGCATCCACACTGGTGTTCAGTCCATGCTTTTGTCACCAGGCACCGGTTGCAATACATTTGCACACATGTGCCTCTCTCAGTATATATATATATATATATATATATATATATATATATATATATATATATATATATATATATATATATATATATATATATATATATATATATATATATGTGTATATATATATATATATATATATATATAGAGAGAGAGAGAGAGATATTCATATACATACATATCTCTACACATTCATATCTGTCTGTATATGTGTATGTATCTATATATATCTATATATGTATGTGTCTATTACATATATATGTATATACATATTCTATCTATCTATATATGTCTATCTATTTATACATCCCTCTCTATCTATGTACACATATATGCATATTTTATATATATATATATATATATACATATATAAATCTACATATATATATATATATATATATATATATATATATATATATATATTTTTTTTTTATTTACACATACGAATACACACACTAACATACTGCTAAACATCCATTACTGTACAACCTACATTGTACGTTGTACTACAACCTACATTGATATGTGCACATAGCAACCTTCAAATACATATGTATGTCCACCCTTCACTAACAGTTGCAGTATGTCCCCTGCCCTATGCACATCTTCATATGTATATATAGATACAGACTGCTAACACATATGGAGGGTTCACAGTATGTAGATTATTAGATTATGTAGTTTACATTACCTTTATTTCTCACTGCTGTTTGGGATGGCTTGCTGCTGGCTGGCCTGTTGATGGTTAGCTTGATGGTTTTTATTTTTATTTATTTTTTTTTTTTGGTGTCTCTCTCTGTCTCTGTCTCTGTCTCTATCTCTCTCTCTCTCTCTCTCTGTCTCTCCCTCCAGTTGTTGCAATGAAACTATTGCATGTGTGGACTGGGAGTACAGGCTGCTTTTGTAGGTATCTGCACATGTGCATGTGATGGCCTCTGCACCAATTGTTAGTCAGCATTTACTAACTGCATGCAGCCTGCTGTGTGGTAATTGCAGTTCTCACTGTGATTTCAGGACAGTGCTATAAAATGTTAGGTTAGGTAGGCGTAGCCCTTTCAGATTTTCAAGGTGGGGACCATGCTGGTATGCTGTGAACACTGTTCTGTGAGTGTAAAGGTTGGTATGTCTCTCATATTAAAGGCTGTGTTGTAGGCACTGAAATGCATGTTGTATTGAAACCTGACTGTTGCTTCTTCCAATTCATTCTTCTCAGTGTGTATGTTAACTGACACCTAATAATACTGATACTGTTTAAATGGGAGTATGTGCATTCCTGTGGGACTTGTGGATTAACTGGTATACAGAGGTGGCTCTTGCAATTTGTTGCTATGGCTTCACTATTTAGCCTTTACATTCACTCACTGAAGGCCTGCTAGGTGTCTTTACTGGAATGTGTTGCTATGGCTTTCCTATTTTTCCATTTACATTCACTCCTTGTAATGCTTGCTATATTTCTTTCAGCAGCAATTCCTTATATGTTTGGTGTGGTTTGGTGGTACTGCATGCAGTGTGGTCTGGCCAAGGTGTGAGGCTTAACACCTACAAGGGTATTTTATTTTGGTGCTGAGCAGTAGTGGGGCCTTGTACTTTGTACTAAAAGTTATGGATATCAGGCACATGCAGCGCTTGTAAACTGCTATACTGTCCTTATTTTATTAGTTGGCTACATCCTTTGATATTTCTGGGTTGTACTACTACATAAGGGTGTGCTTGTGGAAGCAATTCTACAGCTATTCACAGAGTGTGTGACAGCAGACAGAATGATATGCCTGAGAGTTTGTGACACTTGCAGGCTCAGATACTCTCAGGTGTATCCTTTAGCAGCCTCAGGGAATGGTACATATCAGTGGGATACACCCGTGATGTATCTCAGATATTCTGCAGTTGTGACTGTGGAGTACTTTGAGCATATGTATTACTACACCATTTCTGACATGCAAGTAGTGCATACTTTAAGTAATTGACAGTTACCATTACGTGGGATTCCACACCTTTCTGCCTACTGTTATTACATTTCACAGGGAGTCAGTGGGGCACAGTTAACAGATGATTGCAAATCAGGAGCATCCCTGTAAATCAGTCACAGTTGCAAGGTCTGACCTCTTACCTATTCAAATATGGCGGTGTTTATCGTGCTCTGATAGTGTGTGTGGTTTGCAAGGTGCTACTGTCACATTATTACCTACTAGCTACCAACTAGCATGGCTGTTCCTCTTCTCACACTAATGTAATGCAAATCCACAAGAATTGCCAGTAAAGATACAAGAAAAGCTTTGTGTAATAGCCTTCCTATATTCCCTTTACATTCAGTCCTACTATTTCATGATATATTGCTTTCAGCACAAAGTTCTTGTATATCAGTCATGGCTTGGTGGTAAGTCATGCAGACTAGTGTTTTAAAGGTCCTGGGTTCGAGACTGACAGAGGAATTTTATTTTGCTGCTGAGCAGACTACAGGTCTTGTCATTCAGAGTGACTAAGGCACTTTTAAGCAGTTGTAAGCGGGTTAGCGCAGGTTTGCGCGGTGCTCACGCATGTGCACTGTTGCTTAGCTTCGCGCACACACGCTTAGCTAAGCACACACAAGCGCACACCCGCTTACAACTGCTCAAAAGTGCTTATTCTCACGCACACCTGCGCTAATTTCTTTGAAAGAAAAGAAAATGGGGAGATAAGAAAGTGGTGAAAAAGGGGGCACGAAGAGGGTAGGACAGTAGGAAAACAAGCTCAGGATTAGCAGGAAGGATGTAGGAAAGGCCCATAGCTGCCCATTTCTTTATCGGCAACAGCTGTGCATATGTGTGTAATTTGGTGTGAAATTTGAAACCTTCCACCCCTGAGAGATGGGTGAGGACAACAAAATATGTTGTACAGCCAATTGTAATTACCAGTTCACATGTCAAGCAGACATGTCTGCAAAATGGGCAGCTATGTATGGGGCGTAATTTTTTTGCGGGAACAGAGTGCCCTTTTTTTATTTTTTTTTCGGGTGAGAGTGGAATGTGAGGTACAGGAAGTAGGTGTATTTGGGAAGGTAGGTTGGGGAGCTTCACAGACAAGACAAACAAGACAAATACAGGGGCGGAGTATGACACATGTGGGGGGTGAACACAATTGACGGGGACGGATGTTTGGATATTGCGAGCCCGCGAGCCCACAGATGGCAACAGTGGAACTGAAATCCCCACCCATGGGCAGTTGCCACTGCGCCTTCACTGCCCAGAATGGGGCTGTGCTGGGGGCTGTGTAGGATGGGCAGGCACACCCGTGAGTTGCGCCACCCGTGCCTCAAGCTGGCATAGAGGTTCAAGCACAGAATGCCTGATCTCGCTACACACCACAGACCGGACACTTTGGAGGGTGAGTGGACATTCTCCTCTGGCCATGCTTTCAGAGGGGGGACGAGCCCCATACCCTGCAGCGCTTCCACCTGAGGGTGGCACAGGGCCACCGGAGGAGGTTCCGGCCTGGGCACTAGTGCCAGGTGCACTCGCCAGCTGAGGTGGGAGAGGTGGGTCTGCTGGTACCCGCCTTCCCTGTTGTCCTATGTTTAGACCAAAATGAGAAAAAACGCCAGCACCAAAAGAGAATCTGATGATATTATTGTTTATTATTCTGAAACTAGACCGGTTTCAGCACAAGGCTTTCCTCAGTAGTACATAACATAGATGTAAAGGTCACCTGCTTAAATACCTCCATAAATCAAAGGAGAATGACATTACTTCCTGTTATTAACAAAATAAATAAAATGGTTAGAATGTACAGTGATATGATGAGTGGTAAGTCCATATAAATTGGGTACGAAAAGACAAATGGATTTAAAAAATCATAATTAAACATATTTCTGAAAATTGAAAGAAGGTTATTGTTATAATACACATTTCTGCTAAAGAAAAGCATATGAAATAAAAAAATAAACCATCATGTGTCACATGATATTAAGAGGAATGTCATCTGGATGTTGTAATCATCTATAGAAAAGATATAAAATATTACACAATTATTAGAGCATAAATCATAGTTTATCATTCAATCCTGGAGAGAAAAGCCCCCCAAGTTTGATTATCCATCTTTTTTCTTTTTTGTTCAAAATATCATGCCATCCAGTTTTAAAAGAACAGTTACCAGTGATGTGGTCAATGATTGTAAATGAAAATTTAGCAGTGGGATGCTTGGTGGTATGTCTGTATAGTGCATTAGTGATTCTATGATTTCTGATATCTCCTAGGTGTTTATATATTCTGATGCGAAATTGCCTAGATGTTTGTCCGACATAAAATGCTTGACAGGTACAGGTGGCCAAATAAATTATACAATCTGAGCTGCAGTTACCAAAAAATTCAATGTTATAAAGATGACAAGTATTTTTACTGGTGAAACTTTTGGTTTTAAAAATGTAACTGCAAAAGCTGCAATGACCACACGGAAATGTGCCTATAAGTTTGTCCCCTGTCAGTGTCCTCTGAAAGAATGTATCGTCCCTGATGTTTGTTCTTTTATAATGTGAGAAATGAGAGCCAAGTGTTTTGCCCTTTCTGTATGAAAAATAACAACGTTCCCCCAGATAACCCTCTAAAAGAGGATGGGACTTCAGTATGTTCCAATGACTGTTAATGATGTTGATCATATTTTGACTGTTTCTGCCATAAGTCGTAACAAACCTACATGTATCAGAATTAGTCTGTCTGCAATCTGCATGATATTGTAGAAGAGAATCCCTGGGTTTATTGCTGCTCCATTCGACTGCGGAGTTAATGATGTGTGGGGAATATCCCCTGGACAGAAACCTACTGGCTAAATCTTCATGATGTTTGCGTAGATCAACTTCGGAAGAGCATATTCTTTTAATCCGAAGGAATTGAGATTTGGGTATATTTTCTATAATATGTTTTGGATGGAGGCTGTTGGCATGCAAAAGGGTATTGTATTGTGGAAATTTATGATATACCAAGGTTTTGAGTGTGTTATCAGATTGTGTTTGTAGATGAACATCCAGAAAGTGTATTTCATTCTGATGATACTTCACAGTGAATTCAATACCCCAAATGTTTCCATTAAGATGTTCAATGAATTCCTGGAGATAATCACTACCTCCTTTCCACACTAGCCAGCAGTCGTCCAGGTATCTTCTCCAAATATCAATCTCCGGTGAATATACATTATGCATTACATCATATATTATCTGTTCTTCGATATAGCCCATAAAAAGATCCGCATAAATGGGTGCGAACGAGGCACCCATGGCAGTGCCCTGTATTTGTCAGTAACAGTCTTGTTGAAAATAAAATACATTTTTGATAAGAATGTGTTCAGCCAGGCATACAAGTAGCGTATTTAATCCAGGAGGATACATATTCGATTTATTGAGCCAAAATTCCAAAGCCATTAATCCTGCCCAATGTGGAATGCTGGTATATAAGGATTTTACATCTAAAGTGCACATTAGCCAGTCCGATTCCAGCTGTGATTCAGAAACAATCTGCAAGAATTCAGTGGTGTCCTGGATTCTGGCTCGAATAAGCGCTAACAAGGGTTTGAGTTTTTCAGTGAGGAACATCAATAAAGGTTCAGTGAGTGATCCAATACCAGACACAATGGGTCGACCCGGTGGTTTATGCACAGATTTATGGATTTTGGGTAAAAGGTAAAAGTATTGCTTAGCTGGATCTTTGACCATAAGGTGTAGTTTGGTTTTATCAGAAATAATACCTGCTTCCGCAGCTTGTTCCAAGAAATCATTGATTTCATACTGGAAGTTGGGTGTCGGGTCAGCGTCCATTTTCATGTAATGATGATGGTTAGACAATTGTCTATTTCCTTCATCCCGATAACAATCGGTATCCATAACAATGACCGCACCCCCTTTATCAGCAGGAACAATAACTATATCAGTATTGTTTTTAAGCTGTGTTAAAGCGAGTTGTTCTTTTTTAGAGAGATTATGCCTCTTACTATCATCTGAGCTAAGATGAAAATGTAAATCCTTTATTACAGCCTGCTGAAAAACAGCAACATGTTTATCCATCGGGGGATTAAATGTTGATTTAAGAAATCTGAAATCTGTGGATCTTTGAGTATCGTCAGAATTACCCTGTTGCTTGAAAAATGAATTAAGATTAATCTTTCTACAAAACTCTATTGTGTCTGATACAAGTGAGCTTTCATCAATAAAAAATCCGGGAATAAAACCAAGACCTTTATTGAGCAGTGAGTATTGATCATCTGATAAGACATACTTAGAGATATTTAACACATTGGTACATGGTTCATTTATTTCACTATTGACATGAATAGCTCCTCTAGACTTGTTACCCCTGTGTTTCCTTCCTGCCCGGTGTTTCCTACCCCTAAAGGGACATCACTTGTTCTTCCTCTTTTAGCATGAGGTGATTCACCAGTGCTGATTGATTCTGTGTCTGTAGTGGAGGATTCCTCACCAGAAGTGGTGTTACTGAATCCTGTTTTTTTCAGAATGGACCTGGGCCTCTTCTTCCGTACAAAGGAAGCATTCTTGGTGCCCTGAGCGAACCTCACTCCCCTCTGCGACTCAAATTGTCTACCCCTCTCATAGTCCTCCTTATCTCTAGCAAATTTGTGAAGTTTTTTGCTTTTTAGATTGTTCTCCAAAGTGGATATTTCCTTGGATAATTTGCTCAGACAATTTTGGAAGTTTATGTTTTCCTCAAAATGTTTGAGGTTATTGCATGTTTTCTCTACTTCGAGAATATTGGCATGGACAGTTCTTTCATAAAAAGATGCCAATATGTTAACTCTAGCCATAGCGGCCTCCTGTTGTGCTGATTGCCAATCCTTAAGTAGAAGGTCGTCCGGTGTGCCAACCACTGTACATTCTAACCATTTTATTTATTTTGTTAATAACAGGAAGTGATGTCATTCTCCTTTGATTTATGGAGGTATTTAAGCAGGTGACCTTTACATCTATGTTATGTACTACTGAGGAAAGCCTTGTGCTGAAACCAGTCTAGTTTCAGTATAATAAACAATAATATCATCAGATTCTCTTTTGGTGCTGGCGTTTTTTCTCGTTTTGGTCTACTCAGCTCACTTGCCTGGCACCAGCCGTACTTGCTAGCTTCCCTTTTTTGACTATACGACTCCCTTTCTTGCTGGCTGTTGGCGTTTTGAGGATCTTGGGTTAACAGCGCCATATTGGATTTTTTCCTGTGTCTGTTGAGGAGAGTTCCTCACCGACCTTTGGCATGTTCATCGGCTTTTTTACTTTTGAGTTTTCCTGTAGGGATTACTTGGTTTTGTCCATCACTCTATTTTGGGGAATTCAGTCATTTGGATGGGACGATCCAGCTTTTGTTACCAGCTTTTGGATGGCTATTTTGGTATATGTTTGCTGTGTTCCACACATGAGTGTGGAGGAGTTTCCGCGCTACATCTAGCAGAGGATTTCTTTTCATTATAACAACTTCCATGTTAGGAACCATATGGTACAGGACTCTTTTGGTATGTGCTTTTTTCCACATCGGGAAATTGTGTGAACGTTTTTCTCAACGACTGGTATTTCCACGTGGGCATTCTTACCAGCGGAAGTATATCAAGGGATCGCGTTTTTGCGTTCTGCATATAGATACCTGGTAATTCTTCAGTTGAACTACTATTATTATTTTCAGTTATTGACTTTCACTTTTTGGTGACTAAATACACTTTGGTACTATCTTTTGGGTAACTGCTCTATATTTTTTGAACATATACATTTAAAGATCGCTATTGATGGATGTTATACACCTCTAATAGGAAGTTCATATGTTTTCATGACATTCTTGATCTACAGGGCCTCCAGATTTACATCAGAACATTATTATCTAATAACCTGCATCTATCATCCAGCTTGCAGTTACGGGACTTTATATTTAAAAACTTGGACTTTAAGTACTATTTTTGGATAAGCATAATTTTTTTGTTTAGATTACATACACAGTCATCTAGGGAATTTGTTCATTTTTTATGAATATGCTTATGCAGTTTGGTTAATCGCACTATTGTATGGCAAGATATTATTGCGTGATGAGTTTGTCATCATTATTGCAGACTATTGTTTCAATTCTTGTTTGACTCTTTTGGGTCACACACATTTGTCTGGTTCAATTATGCTATATCAGCCTTTTTTTATAGCATTAATGCAGTCCATCTAATTTCTTAATATATCTATCATTCAATACCATCCCACCACACCTTACATGGGAACTGACTTTATATGTTCATGCATATTTTAGGATCTTTTGTCATACTACGTGCAACCATACTGTACCAGTGTGTTATTTATATAAATCTGGGTTATTAATACCTTACCAGGGTTTTGTCATATCGGAACACCCTTCTAATGGGTCTGTATGACCATTTCTACTAGTTATTATTTATATAGATGCTTTTTCTCATATAGCAACAACTGAATTACAACAGATGTTATCAGTTTAAGTGTCTCCAGCTTTGTATTGTAATTATTGCATGCAAGTTTTTTGTGGACATTGGCTATCCCTTTAGATTAGCTTGACATTATGCTTCTAGGGATTGACCCCAGATCTGTTAGGGGTTATGGCTTAGCATTTTAGGGATAGGAACATTTCTTATTCAAAATTTTAGTTAATCTCATTACTCTGCATTTTGTTTTCATGTAAGACTCAGAATTGTATTTTTTCCAGTAACACAGCCTAGCACAGGACTATCTTCTGGTCATTTATAAATACATGTCTATTATCAACAGTGATATGCAAGGCTCTTGGCCTTCTTCACAATAGACATTGGTTACTTACTTTGGTGGAGAACATTATACTACTGATTTCAACTCAGTGCATGCACCATATACATAGATTCTCCTTATCAAACATCATACATTGTGTCATATATATTTTTCTGTCAGGGGATTGTTTTTGGTTGCACTGTCTCGGACGTCGTCCCCTCTCTGACTCATATTGGCATTGGCTTATTAAGACATGTTCTGTTGGAACCATTATCAGGGTCTTGATAATTTGCTCTGACAATTTATCATTCTTTGTGTGGCCAAGTTGTATTGTTTTATTTACATAGTCTTTCAGCCAAAGCAACTCATTGTCATGGATCTTCAAAAATTATTATCTGGCTTATGTGCAGATAAGGACGATCTTAAGATATTTGGCATTGGTACCGGCTCCACTGATACCACTAATTTTCTTACAACAGATCAAGTTGACGGTTGCGAACGTCTATTCAACCAGCTTGGTAAGGAAATCAGAATGCTGGGAACAAACATCTGGCATCACAAATTGTTCAAAGCATATCAGGTGCAAAAAATATCCTCTAGGGGACTTAGATGTAAGATTCAGCCACTGGTTGGCACACCGGATGACCTTCTACTTAAGGATTGGCAATCAGCACAATAGGAGGCCGCTATGGCTAGAGTTAACATATTGGCATCTTTTTATGAAAGAACTGTCCATGCCAATATTCTTGAAGTAGAGAAAACATGCAATAACCTCAAACATTTTGAGGAAAACATAAACTTCCAAAATTGTCTGAGCAAATTATCCAAGGAAATATCCACTTTGGAGAACAATCTAAAAAGCAAAAAACTTCACAAATTTGCTAGAGATAAGGAGGACTATGAGAGGGGTAGACAATTTGAGTCGCAGAGGGGAGTGAGGTTCGCTCAGGGCACCAAGAATGCTTCCTTTGTACGGAAGAAGAGGTCCAGGTCCATTCTGAAAAAAACAGAGTTCAGCAACACCACTTCCGGTGAGGAATCCTCCACCACAGACACAAAATCAATCAGTACTGGTGAATCACCCCATGCTAAGAGGGGTAGAACTATTGATGTCCCTTTAGGGGGAGGAAACACCGGGCAGGAAGAAAACACAGGGGTAACAAGTCTAGAGGAGCTATTCATGTCAATAGTGAAATAAATGAACCATGTACCAATGTGTTAAATATCTCTAAGTATGTCTTATCAGATGATCAATACTCACTGCTCAATAAAGGTCTTGGTTTTATTCCCGGATTTTTTATTGATGAAAGCTCACTTGTATCAGACACAATAGAGTTTTGTAGAAAGATTAATCTTAATTCATTTTTCACGCAACAGGGTAATTCTGACGATACTCAAAGATCCACAGATTTCAGATTTCATAAATCAACATTTAATCCCCCGATGGATAAACACGTTGCTGTTTTTCAGCAGGCTGTAATAAAGGATTTACATTTTCATCTTAGCTCAGATGATAGTAAGAGGCATAATCTCTCTAAAAAAGAACAACTCGCTTTAACACAGCTTAAAAACAATACTGATATAGTTATTGTTCCTGCTGATAAAGGGGGTGCGGTCGTTGTTATGGATACCGATTGTTATCAGGATGAAGGAAATAGACAATTGTCTAACCATCATCATTACATGAAAATGGACGCTGACCCGACACCCAACTTCCAGTATGAAATCAATGATTTCTTGGAACAAGCTGTGGAAGCAGGTATTATTTCTGATAAAACCAAACTACACCTTATGGTCAAAGATCCAGCTAAGCAATACTTTTACCTTTTACCCAAAATCCATAAATCTGTGCATAAACCACCGGGTCGACCCATTGTGTCTGGTATTGGATCACTCACTGAACCTTTATCGATGTTCCTCACTGAAAAACTCAAACCCTTGTTAGCGCTTATTCGAGCCAGAATCCAGGACACCACTGAATTCTTGCAGATTGTTTCTGAATCCCAGCTGGAATCGGACTGGCTAATGTGCACTTTAGATGTAAAATCCTTATATACCAGCATTCCACATTGGGCAGGATTAATGGCTTTGGAATTTTGGCTCAATAAATCAAATATGTATCCTCCTAGATTAAATACGCTACTTGTATGCCTGGCTGAACACATTCTTACCAAAAATGTATTTTATTTTCAACAAGACTGTTACTGGCAAATACAGGGCACTGCCATGGGTGCCTCGTTCGCACCCATTTATGCGGATCTTTTTATGGGCTAAATCGAAGAACAGATCATATATGATGTAATGCATAATGTATATTCACCGGAGATTGATATTTGGAGAAGATACCTGGACGACTGCTGGCTAGTGTGGAAAGGAGGTAGTGATTATCTCCAGGAATTCATTGAACATCTTAATGCAAACATTTGGGGTATTGAATTCACTGTGGAGTATCATCAGAATGAAATACACTTTCTGGATGTTCATCTACAAAGACAATCTGATAACACACTCAAAACCTTGGTGTATCGTAAATTTCCACAATACAATACCCTTTTGCATGCCAACAGCCTCCATCCAAAACATATTATAGAAAATATACCCAAATCTCAATTCCTTCGGATTAAAAGAATATGCTCTTCCGAAGTTGATCTAAGCAAACATCATGAAGATTTAGCCAGTAGGTTTCTGTCCAGGGGATATTCCCCACACATCATTAACTCCGCAGTCGAATGGAGCAGCAATAAACCCAGGGATTCTCTTCTGCAATATCATGCAGATTGCAGACAGACTAATTCTGATATATGTAGATTTGTTACGACTTATGGCAGAAATAGTCAAAATATGATCAACATCATTAACAGTCATTGGAACATACTGAAGTCCCATCCTCTTTTAGAGGGTTATCTGGGAGAACGTTGTTATTTTTCATACAGAAAGGGCAAAACACTTGGCTCTCATTTCTCACATTATAAAAGAACAAACATCAGGGATGATACATTCTCTCAGAGGACACTGACAGGGGACAAACGTATACGCACATTTCCGTGTGGTCATTGCAGCTTTTGCAGTTACATTTTTAAAGCCAAAAGTTTCACCAGTAAAAATACTGGTCATCTTTATAACATTGAATTTTTTGGTAACTGCAGCTCAGATTGGATAATTTATTTGGCCACCTGTACCTGTCAAGCATTTTATGTCGGACAAACATCTAGGCAATTTCGCATCAGAATATCTGAACACCTAGTAGATATCAGAAATCATAGAATCACTAATGCACTATACAGACATACCACCAAGCATCCCACTGCTAAATTTTCATTTACAATCATTGACCACATCACTGGTAACTGTTCTTTTAAAACTGGATGGCATGATATTTTGAACAAAAAAGAAAAAAGATGGATAATCAAACTTGGGGGGCTTTTCTCTCCAGGATTGAATGATAAACTATGATTTATGCTCTAATAATTGTGTAATATTTTATATCTTTTCTATAGATGATTACAACATCCAGATGACATTCCTCTTAATATCATGTGACACATGATGGTTTATTTTTTGATTTCATATGCTTTTCTTTAGCAGAAATGTGTATTATAACAATAACCTTCTTTCAATTTTCAGAAATATGTTTAATTATGATTTTTTAAATCCATTTGTCTTTTCGTACCCAATTTATATGGACTTACCACTCATCATATCACTGTACATTCTAACAATTTTATTTATTTTGTTAATAACAGGAAGTGATGTCATTCTCCTTTGATTTATGGAGGTATTTAAGCAGGTGACCTTTACATCTATGTTATGTACTACTGAGGAAAGCCTTGTGCTGAAACCAGTCTAGTTTCAGTATAATAAACAATAATATCATCAGATTCTCTTTTGGTGCTGGCGTTTTTTCTCGTTTTGGTCTACTCAGCTCACTTGCCTGGCACCAGCCGTACTTGCTAGCAGCCCTTTTTTGACTATACGACTGTCCTATGTTTAGCAATATTTTATGACATTTTGGGTTAGTAACAAACAATACCATTCAAAATTAGTTGTAACAGCATGCATCAGTATTCCCGTTAACCAAACACCCATGTATTCCAAACATTGAACAGCAAGCATAACACATGCATATTTTGAATAACAGTACACAATCCAACAGCATGCAGGGTTGATTGATGGCAACAGGCCATCAGGTTTGGATATGTGAACAGGGCACATGCATCAACGTACATGCAAATATGTATGAACTAAGAGGACAAATGTCCATAGGAATTAATTGTGAATACACATACCCAGTTTGGTGTGGAATGGCATTATTTGTGAATAAAGGGTAGGGTGAAGAAATATTTCATTAACAACTTCAACTACCTATACATATGCTGTACATTTCTAGTAGCTGCAGATATATATACCCTACAGGTCTTAGTACAGTTTCCTATATGTAACCTAAGGAATGTTGGTGATGGGAATGTTACTGCTACATTAATATACATTGCATTTTTATTCATACACGTTCATATCTGGCTGTGTTCAGGTACAGCATCCTGCTACATTTGATTTATATGGCTCTAGACAACTGTGGATGTTCATTATTTCATACAACCATGCTATCTCCATATTGCAAGGGTACAGCAACATATCCAAATTGTGGGACAGACACATTCCAGCTTCTGTACTTTATTACAAACATTTCACTGTTTGGTTGTGGCTGTCTCATTCATTTCATTATGTACTGACTGCAGTATACTTTATTCAAGAGTTATTACAGCTTCCTTGGTCGATTCATACCTCTTTCTCACACTCTCACTTGTTTTATTTTTACAATTCAAGATGGTACTTAATTCTAGGCATTATTAACATGTCTTACTTGGTTACCACAATCCTTTTCAACAGACTCACTTGTTTCAGATGGCAGATTTTAAAAGGGGATGTATTTGACACATGTCTATTGTCTTTAGCTTGTTTACCACTAATGTTCAGGCTGCAGCAGGTTATCTGTTATTACAATACAGGTGGAAAATCTCTATTTCAGACTTGTTTAAGTTTAATTTCTGGATTACAGGCTGCATCACTTATCTAATCATACAGTACTAGCAGAATCTTTCTTCTAGTGTTACTTGAACTTTATTAATATGTAACTACACTGAACTATTTTACAAGCTGTCTCACTTATATTGTATAACAATTACAGAAAAATAATTACTAACCTGCCTGGTGGTGCAACCGCACCAGCCTATCACCATAGGCTCGCCAATTCGCAGAACGCACACCTGCAGTTGTAATATAAATGAAGTAATATTGGAACATACATCTCCATGATATCAGCTAGGATAATTTCCTACATACTTAATTACATGGATACTTACTCAGTAGTGGGGTGTTGGGCATTTGCCGGGCCTCCTGGATCCAACGGTTCAGTTGGTCCTGATTTTGTTTCTTCAGGTCCGCATGGTGGTGATGGACCTGTTCACCAGTCCTTGGTATGCCTGTGGCACTGGTGAGATCATGTGCCAACCGGTTCCATGCCTCTGCCTTGTACGCACCCCACAGAACCTGGCCCTGCATGAGTTGAGCCTCATGATCGTGGACTAGGAGCCAAACCATACATTTGGACTCCACAACACCCCACCTCTGTGCTTGGAAGTGACTGCCCTCTCCTACACCTGCCATCCTGACTGCAAATAGGTTCCACAATCAGTTATGCTGTGTATTCCCACCTATGGGGATTATATATGCCGTTTTTCCCACACTTATCTGTGATTGGCCATTTTGGAAATGTATCAGCTTGAAAAAACCTGCTTTGTCATGCTTCTATTTCCATTCATTCCTATATATATATATATATATGCTAAAACTGCATTTCTCAGTACAACTGTCATGGCTTAGTGGTTCAGTACTTTGACTATGATGCACAGTATCCTGAGTTTGAGCCTGGGCATTGCTTTTTTTTATTTTACTACTGTCTAGACAGGCTAGGAGGTGCGTCTGTGTAAAGGCGGCTTTGATACAGCCTGCCTTACGTTGCCCGCCAGTAAGCTGGTTGGCACGTTGCGCAGCTCCGCACAAACGGGTCACACTGGTTTACGCATCATTTGGCTATGAGCATGCATATTATGCTGTGTGAGGCATTGCTCAGCTACTGGCACACAGTTTCTGCATGTTAAAGAGCTACTCAACTCCGGGCACTCATATTACACCTGTTAAACCACTGCTCAACTGCAGGCAGTCATACTCAGCTTGGTAGAGCGCTGCTCAGCTATAGGCACTTATAATTTTTTTTTTTTATTGTATCAGATTTCTTCAAAAATACATGGCCCATTTCATTACATTTTACTTAAATTATAGTTATATATATGTACATATATGTCAGGGGATTGTTTCATGCTTATTTCACTAAAAATAAAAAATGATGTTGCCGGGGCTCGAACCGTGACTACCTCCTCTTTGGCCGACGTCTCTACCGCTACGCTATTTCTACTTGGCTTAATTTGCATATTTAGATCTTATATGCTTTTTCAATGACTGCTAACTGTGGCTGAGCGAAGGGCACACCCGCGCAAATGAGCGCAATTACGGGCAAACATTTTTGAAATTATAAAAAAAAAAATTAAACTGTTAATTTTTACGTTTTACATTACAGTTGGATTTATAGTCTGTGGGGGCATATGTGGTGTTGTGTTTCTTGACATTTCCGTGGACTCGCTCGTGGGAGTTTCCTTTCAGGACTGTGACTCTTCTGGGGGTGTGTCCCTTTGCAGGACTCGCCGTGCGTACACGCCCCCTACTTTCCTACACGGACAGTGTTAGCCTAGGGTGTGATTCAGCATGCCCTCATGAATATGCATGGCATGCTGACATCACACTGTTTAACTGCAGCCTCCGTGTAAGACTTGTTAACTCTTACACGGAGGTTTCGTGAATCCTGCCCAAGGTTTTGGCTGCTCCAAATATTCTACTATACCTCTTCATCCATTCATATTAGTCACAATTCAAAACATGCTTAACCTTCCCTTTACACCCAAACCTCCCATCCCCCTGTGCATACATTTCTTGCATCATAAACTTCTTTTAATGTCATGCACATTGTTGCATTCAGTTAGAAAATAAGCTTGTCATTATATCTCTTTAATGTAAGTTGTTCTGAACAATCATTTTTTTCCTTGGTTGCAGTGCTAAATTCTGAATGTGTAAAGTGTATTATTTTAATGGACAGTCATTTTTTTCCCTTTTTGCTTCACATATAAACTTCTCTGGTAGAACAAAAAATTCAAAAGTTACCTCACAAAAATCCTCTTTTGCAGAGGTATCGCTGCACTGATATTTCAGTTTAAACTCCAGTGGTACAATTATAGTGTAAAGTACTTTGTATATGTCTGTCTTTTCATTAGTCTTAATTATAATGCGTATCAATGGCCATTCTCATTCATTCTGTGTTCTTCCTTCCTGTGTTTCCCCTGCCTGCTTCAGCATTTCCGGTTTGGATGTCATTTTTTTTACTGCTTCTGCAAAGGTTAAGCTTTCAGCTGATTCATATTGAAACCATACCTCTCAACTACTCACAGCAAGAAATCTGGACAAAGCCATGAAGAATGGGGGGACAAAGGCCCAATAATAGGGACACTTTTTTAAATATTGCTCTTACAAACTTAGAAAGTTGATAGAATAACAGGGTTTGCACTAGCATAAATTTTCTGAAGGGTATAAAGTCTGAAATTCAAATGTCTGCCATTATTTTCTGACTTCAGCCTTCAATGATGTTCCAATTATTTACCAGGAAACCACAATTTTATCAGAAGCAGAGCAAAAATATGAGGCAAAAATTTTGACATTCTGTAGAAATCTGTACATTTGAGAGGTATGGTTGAAACCCTGTTGCCAGTGCAATACCATTAAAGCTAGTTATAGCCTGCCTTCATTCTCTGATTCCACAGTAATACTCTCTCATGTTCCCTCAGCAGACATTCTTTCCAGCATGTCACTTTATTTTGCGGCATCACCATTTTCTGGATACCATACTTCATTAAGTTCACCAAAACTTGTATACATAAACCTCCTTCTTGCATTGTTCTCAGCATAACTTCCTAACAAACTGCAATCCCAATACTTTCCATATGTTCTTGCCCCATTTCACTGTCAGCATTTTCTCTTTCCATACTGGATTTTTCTCCACTGTAGCAACCTGGTGCCCTGAAAAGAGGCCATCGGTCTAGTAGGACTAACTTGATTAACAAAGTATGAATAAATAAATACATGCATACATACATAAATAAAGCTTACATAAAATGGAGATTTGTTTTGTGGTGGAATTGGAGATGGTGGCAAGTCAAGGGTTCTCTTTGTCAATGTATTTATTCTTAACTGTGAAGAGGAAATTAACCTAGTGTGTAACACATTATCTGAAAGGATGGAGAGAGAGAGATTGAGGAAATAGTAGTTCAAACCTTCTTGCAGAAAACAGTATGCTTCTTTTAATAGACATTACTGGGATTTTGCAGATGTTAGTGAACATTTTAAGAAGTCTAGATTATCATTACGCCCAAAAACCCATCCTCAAAAATCTTTAGTATTAATGGTGTGGACAAGTGTTGTGGGGATGGTGCTGGTGTTGCTGCAGTCTAAAGGAGATGAGAAAGTACTTGGAGATAAAAGTATATTGTACTGTAGAAGAGAGAAGAGATTATAACAATTAACTGGGAAAATTAACTGAGAATGTTAAGCAAATGGGGCAGTAGAACACGTTCATTAATTGGTCAAACTGAGTTTGTCAAGGTCAGGGTTATATCACCAGTTATGTATTTATTGAGACATATTGGCACCTCCCCAAAAAATAAGTGTTTGAAAGAAATGCAGGTTTACAGTTGCTTTCTATGAAAAGAGAAGAAAGTGCAAACAGGGAAAGCTACGCTGAAAATGGAGGGAAAGGAGGGCAGGTGAGGTATACCTGATTTAGGAGATGTGCAATTGCAGGAAATCTCAATCAAAAATCAAAGGTTTGGGAGAACAGTGAGGTTGGATGGGTTAAATGGGAAAAGAAGGAGAGGGATAGTGGGGTGTGGTATTTGTGGCAAGTAGAAGCTCAGCGAAAGAAATGAGTAAAAGGTTAGGTGACAGATCAGTATCTGGATGGAAGAAGATTTGGGGAAGTTAACAGCACTGGAGGGAAAGATTACTGAAGCATGCTGAAAAGGTGGAGAAAAAAAGGAGGTCACTGATTTGACATATGTTTTTAAGAAAGGAAGGAATAATATTCAGAGATTTTAGTAAGCATTTGTAACAGTAGAACAAGAAAATAATTTGGAATTTGTGGTGTTAAAAGTCATGATAAATAGAGGGGATGGACATGACTGGGCGGGAGAATGACTTAGACAGTATGGATTTATAAGAAAGGATTTTTACCTTATCCAGTTAAAGGATACCCAGCAAAATCAAAAAGGATTCAGGACATAAAAAAGAGAGGCAGGCATAAATTGCTTAAGAATTTGTTAGATCAGGAAGGATGGAATGAGTCAGACAAATGCTAAAGTTGCTGAGGAGAATAGTTAGAAATCCTCATATGTCGTTTTGATGTGTCAAGGTGCAAAGTCTTTGCAAGAACCCTACTGCGGTAGAAGAAGGAAAGTATGAGTGGAAGATGGGATCCCTATCAGATTATTGAAGTTTCAAAACTTCGAAAGTCATATGGTCGGGACCATATGACTGAAGTTTTGAAACTTTGAACGTTTTGAATGGAGATTGTGGTACAGCTTGGAATGGGAAATTTACCCTTTTCTACAATGTAGTGCAATCTCAAAGTTGGTACATTTAATTAGCAGGGGGAGCAGAGAGACTTGCCCCCCTGCAAAAATGTTAAAAGTAGAATGTTATTTTATTTTTTTATTTTTTTGTTTTTTAATGTTTGAAGTTCCAAACCTTCGATCATATGCTCTCGGCCATATGAATTTTGAGGTTTCAGAACTTTGATAATCTAACATTGATCCAGAAGATGAAAATTGGAAGTGTGGTTTTGATTTCCTGAAGTACAACAAAGGTGCCAAGACTGATCACAGAAGAAAGGACAGTATAGTTAATAGTAACAAGATGAGTAACATGGGAGACAGACAATGAAAGGAGAATGCAGCAGTGACAGATGTGTGCAAATATTTTAAAGAATGAATAAGAAAACAATTGAGTGGGTGATGACGAATGGGCTGAGGGCTTGACAACAATATAACTGACATTTTGTGGGTGGAGAGGAAGATGGGAGCAAAGAGAAACCATAAATGAATAATTGGATGAAAGGACTTGCAATAGGATAAGTGAAATCTTAAGGGATATGGTAATGGTTGAGGGTAAATGGGGAGAGAAAGAAGGTAGAATGTTCCAGTATGCAGGGTATGAATTTTTTAGTACACTAGAGTCAGGAGTTGTGATATGCATTGATTATCAAAAGAGGAAAGACATAAGGAAATACTTTAGAGAAAGTCAGAAAGAGGTAAAATAGAGCCCAGTCTGAACCTCTACATAGAAATATTTGACTTGATTTAGGTGGTAGAAAGAAAAATATATTTTCACAGTTTCTGTATTAAAGAGTAATAGTTAAGCTACAAATAGTGTTCTTATGGGATAGTTACAAATTCTTTATTAGCTAGCCAAATTAAGATCCATTTATACAGGATAGCACACATGCGCATTTATACTTCTTGTCTGAAAATCAAAAACAGTTATATTGAAAAAAGTAAATAAACTATTTCATTATACTGATGGTTAATATCTTACCAGAATTATATTCACCTAGGTATTCATGTTACAAGCTACATTAAACTCTGCAAGTTTGTATTTTATCAGTCAAACTGATCAATGTAGTTTTACCAATCTATAGCAATATATTGCACTGATTCTTTTATTTAGTTTATTATTTTGAAGCCATTTTACTACTGAGTTTTATTTTACAGATAAAGTATATATTCAGTCCATTTAACTATGTACTGCATGATTGCAATTTAACTATCTTCTAATAATAATTGTTTTACTTGAGTATAAAAATAAAGTATATTCATTACTGCCACCACTTCTGTTACTTTTCACAACTTGAATTCCTGTTCTAAATGTAAATACACACCAGTGGTTACGGAAAATGTTTGGAATCTAACTGTGTTGTTCATACTTGTTGAAATGAAAAGGGTCATAAGAGTTATAATATTCTAAGTAAGCTAACTAGGAACTCTATAGAGACTAGCACCAGTATCCAAAATTATACCAAATTACTCTACGAACATTTATATAGAAGCATGGAATTAGAAATACCTGACAGGGCTAAATCATCCTCCACAAGGAAGAGTAAACCTGACTGGTGGGCATCTGCAATAAATAAACTCTATAGCAAAAGGAAAAAATTGCTGTCCAGGACCAAGAAGAAGCAGGTGCCCAATTTGAAGCAATCTCTCCTTAGCCTAAACAAGCAAATAAGAGCACTAGTGAAATCCTCCAAAACAAACTTCGAGTCCAAATTGGCCACATGTACTACAGACAATCATAAGGCCTTCTTCGCATATGTCCATAATCTCAAAGGTATCACCCAGATCTGTTCAGAACTGGTGGTCAAAGACACCACATATACAAATGCCACTGATATAACAAACTTGCTGGCCGACAGATTCAACATAAATGTCACCCCTCTGTCCTCCCATCAGTAAATTAGGACATTCCCAGTACCTGCCCTCTTCCCCTTATATCCAGGGATCAGATCATCACTACTCTCTCAAAGGCAAAACATACAGCCTCCATAGGACCCGATAATATCCCAGGCTGCATCCTACATGAACTTAGGCAGGAACTTACAGCACCATTAACTTGCCCTATTCAACCAAAGCCTGAGTACCAGCTTTGTCCTAGTTGAGTAGAGGACAGCCACTGTCTTCCCTTAACACAAAGGTGGAGCATCCACTGATATGGGAAATTATAGACCCATCACCCTAACTAGCCTGATCTGCAAGACCATGGAACGGATTATCATGTTCCTCATTAACAAGTACATTGGGAACCTCCAAACATGCAATCCCACACAGTTTGGCTTCGTCAAGGGGAGGTCATGTCTGTTAAATTTGGTTGACATTTTTGAGAGTCACCAAAGCCACGGATGAGGGGAAGATGGTGCATACCACCTACCTTGACCTGACCAAAGCCTTCGACACTGTTCCCCACTTGGGCATAACAGATAAACTCCGTCAACTAGGCATTTATCCATATGTTACCAAATAGGTAGCTAACTGGCTCACTGATAGAACTCACCTAGTCAAAATGGGGAAGCCACCACAAGCAGTAGACCCGTATCAAGTGCCATACCCCAGAGTTCTGTCTTGGGGTCTGTGTTATTTGGGATATACTTTTCTGAGGTGCAGGCCAAAACCAGTGGGCTATGGCTGACCAAGTTTGTAGATGACTGCAAGCTGGGTGCTGTCATAAATTCCCCTAGTGACGTGGACATCCTGCAAGAGGGTCTCACCCAAACAAATGACTGACGCCAGAAACATGGCCTCAAGCTGAATACAAAAATGCATCATCATTCCCTTTGGGGAGAGTGATGTCCCCACAAATTATCACATTAATAACAATGTCCTAAGCATGCAGTCAGTCATGAGGTATTTGGGCACCCAGATTGACAGCAACCTGACTTTTGACCACCATGTTACTTCCATTGTACAGAAAGATTTCTACATGGCCCACCTAATAAATAAGGGTATCTCATCCAGGGACAAGGCAGTCATAACATCCCTGTATTCTTCCCTTATAAGGCCCATTATTGAGTACAACACCCCATTTGGCATGTACCTCACAAAGCACATGCAGCAGCTGGAGACACCACAGAGGTTCCTCACCAGGAGAATCCAGGACCTCAAAAATCTACCATACACAGACAGGCAAGTCAAGCTTCACTCGAGTAACCCATACACACGGCCTCAGCCTGGTCTGTGACATCAATAGGACCTGTTGGCAGGACAGATTTGTGTCTCATAGACTCCCCAATCTGTGGAATAGACTCCCTCTCCACGTCAAGCAGAGTACCTCTTTACCCCTTTTTACATGCAACCTGGATAACTGGATGGGAAATAGAAAATACATCCCTGGGATTCCACCTGGGTGCCTGCTGGACAGGAGCATCACGTGCTGATTTGTCTATACATGGGTTAAAATCTTGGCTAGGCTCATATGGGCTTCATGGCCAATAGCCTAGTAACTTCCTATGATCCTATGATCCTATGCCATGATGAACAAAACTAGTAAAGTAACTCTTTTTTTCCCACATCAGTGTTTATTGATAGTAACAAACAATATAGCAGTAAAGCTTTGAGAGAAATTACCTTACTTTGCCTGTTACTTCCAGTTAAAATAAATGATTCCCTGATGTTAATATGTGGGAGCATGATGCCACCCTTTTGTGGTAATATCTTAATTCTTGGAAATTCTGAAGTGAGAATGCCTGCCAGGCAATTTGCTTTATCGAATAGGCAGTGCCCTAAGCAAGCAATAATGCCTGACAGGGTGTGTGTTAATGTGTAATTAACGCTCGCCCAGGGGTGTTATGAGGCCCGATGCCCCAGGCGGAGGGTGTGTGTGTGTGTGTGTGTGTGTGTGTATATATATGTATGGGTATGTGTGTTAAACCAGAAGAGGCTGGGTATGAGAGAGAGAGAGAGAGAGAATGGGCTCTCTGTAAAATTGTTTTTACTTATTTATTTTTTGTAGTACTATATTATTTTTTATATATATTTTTGATGTAAATCCTTCTTCCAATACCATTAACATATACTACAGAAAGTCTGAAACATTTGGCGGAGGAAGTATTTTACATCAAAAATATATATAAAAAATAATATACTACTTAAAAAAATAAGTAAATAAAACACAACAATTTCACAGAGAGCCATTCTCTAAGCACAATACATGCCCACCAGGGTGTGTGTTAATGTGTAATGAATGTGCTTCCAAGGATGCAGAGGCCTGACGCCTGGGTGTCATTAATTACATATTAACAGTCAGGCATTATTGTTTACTTATTTCCTGGTGTGAAACTTCAAGGTTCTTCTTGATATGCAAATATGTTATTAAGATACATTGAGGCATAAATATAATATATATTGAAATAAATAATATAGGTTCAAATTCAGTATAGCAGATTAAAAAAAATATGGTGAGGCTCATAAATATTTGTGTTCAGGAGGGGCTTATAAGATTATACCTTCTCAAAGGTAGTAGAGGAGTTCAGATCTAAAATGCTGTTTTTAATATATGTCTGCACCAGAGGTAGATCACTTTATAATATTTAATGCATTACACACTGTAAAAAAAATGGTCAATGACCCAATTTTCTTTTTTTAATTGAGGCTTATAGTTATCACTTAAAGGAAAATTACATAATACATGCAACATTTTCTTTTCCCAGAAGGTATGGTCATCCTGTAAAATATGTTTTGCATTGCCATATACAGTAAAACATGACTTCATTATTACTTCCCCCCCATGGCATTTAAATCCTGTTCACTTTTCTTAGTGCACACACCATGTTGGGTCTGAATAAAATTGTCACCCTGATCCTTATATAAATTCACTCGTCACATGTTAAGATTTTGGATCAAGGAAAAATCCACAAAGCAAACTATTTGTAATACCTGCTCTTTTCCCGATATTAGGATCACATGCCTACTTGAGTTTCTAAAACTGACAGTGCCTTAACTCTGTGCTGTCATTTACTGCTGCTTTGATTTCCTTTGCTGGGGCCATAAACATAGTGAGCCTTAGGGAAATTCACATCTCTTTTACTTTGTAATTTTACAGTGAAGAAATCTGATGACAGTGAGTAAAACAGCTTGACGTGTGCAACCAAGTGATTCCTGTATTTTCATAAGATATAACTTGAGCATTATTTGCAGCAGAGAAAAAACTATTTAAAACAGGACAAAAACTCAAACCAGAGAATGTCACTGGAAAAACATTTCAGACACCTTGTCCAGAGATTTTGACAGTTACTATTAAACTTGCATTTTGCTTCTCTAAATAACTGCAAATAAGATTTGGCACAAGAAAGTGGGGGTGAGATAATCTCATTTTCTAAGGAGTAAAACTGCACTATGGGAAAAAAGGAAGTCCAGACAAAACAAAATCAGGTAAGTATGTATGCCAAACTCAGGGCATTTGGTGGCTAGAATAACATAACAATTAGTAATGGGCTCATGGAGTGTTATGGATGCATAAGTAGTAGCAGTGTGGCTTAGAACATCAAGAAAAGATATGTGTGTGTGTGTGTGTGTGTGTGTGTGTGTGTGTGTGTGTGTGTGTGTGTGTGTGTGTGTGTGTGTGTGTGTGTGTGTGTGTGTGTGTGTGTGTGTGTGTGTGTGTGTGTGTGTGTGTGTGTGTGTGTGTGTGTGTGTGTGTGCGTGTGTGCGTGTATGTGTGTGTGCGTATTTGTGTGTACATGTGTGTGTGTGTGTGTGTGTGTGCGTGTGTGTGTGTGTGTGTGTGTGTGTGTGTGTGTGTGTGTGTGTGTGTGTGTGTGTGTGTGTGTGTGTGTGTTTCATTTTATGATTTTTCTGTCTGTCTTCCCCTCTCACCATGGGGGAAAGTGTTTTTGTCTTTTTTTTTTCAAGCATAGCTCTAACAGATAATTTGTAACTATTAAAACAGCACTTGTCATAGGACTAAATTTGGAACCATGAGTCTTTGTGTAACCTTAATAAAAGCTCTCCAGTTTAGAATGTAAGGATCTTTTTATATGCACTATGAAAAAATATGTTTCAAAGACTGTATAACTATCCTGACAGAGTAGGTTATACTGAATGTCTTCAAACTATTAGTGTAGGTGGAGTTGAAGGTGATAATGTATGTGACAGGAATACAGTAAAGTCTCACTTAACTGGTACCTCTGGGGACTGGTAGATGCTGGTTAACTGTATGTTCCGGTTGCTTGAGATATGCTTTGTGATTTTTGATTGGCTTGTATACTGGCATATGAGGAAATCAAAAATCGCCAAGCAGAGGCTCTTCTGTTCAATGTATGCTGGTATACGAGCCAATCAAAAGTCACAAAGCAGAGCCTCTTCTGTTCAGTGTGGAACAGCGGGCTGTAACACATTGAACAGAAGAAGATCCTCTTCCGCACTGAGTAGAAGTGGCTCCGCTTTATGATTTTTGATTGGCTCGTATACCAGCATACGAGCCAATCAAATGTCGGTTGCTTGAGAGTGCTGGTTGCTTGAGTCATGGATAACAGCGATTTTACTGCAGTCTGACCTATAATACCATTACCATTTCAGTGTTGGTTGAGTTTGACTTTTTAAATGATACCAGCATTATTAATGGATGTTATTGGACACCCTGCCAGAATAAGATTCAGAAGGAATGTTTTTTTTTCATCATGACCTTCACTTTTCTTAGAGGTCATTGGAGGTTATGATGGAATATTTAAATTACTTCTCCATCGCTTATCCAATCAGCATTCTCCTAAACAGGTCCATTCAAGAGTCATGTGTACCAGATATCTGGAAGAAAGCTTTTGTCATCTCTCCTCACAAAGGAGGCAATAACCCTGACATATCTAATTTCCACCCCATTGCCATTCTTTCCCCTATCTCTAAAATATTAGAGAAATGCATCCACTCCCACTTCTCAAGACATCTAGTAAAACACCAATTGCTTTCCCCCACTCAATACGGTTTCAGACCTGGACACAGCACAAACACAGCCCTCATATCCTTCTTAGACACAGTAAACAGAGCTTGCGATGCTGGCTCCTTAGTCTTTGCAATGGATTTCATTCATACAACCTTTTTAAAGCTATTTTTGAACACTGTAGCTGTTAAATCAACAATTTCAAATAGATCATAAGATGGTTACTTTTGCTTCTTGATTTGTTCTTCTCTGAGGGAATATATTATGTAGGGAAAATGCTACTTATCTCATTTTCAATAAAAATCAGACAAGATAACTTACTGGCAAAAGAAGATTGTTCCTTTAATTTTGCTTCATTTTATTCAGCACTGAAAGATGAATTGTAGTATTTTATTTCTGTAAAGAGAAAAAATAAACTAACCCCCGGATTTACTAATCTTCCATGCAGGACTAATCTAGTCCTGAATGGAAGCAGCAGTTTAAGAGGAGGACGGCAGCATGCCATGCATATTAATGAAGGCACGCTGCCTGAACTCCTAATGCTACATGGAGCGTGGACAAGTGCAGGGGGTGTGTCTGAGAGCAGGGTTCTCAGAATAAACACTCCCCTGCAAAGTAGAACAGAAGAATGCATAAATAAATGAGTGAGACCACTCATAGATGTTCGCATATCCCCACCAACAGTCCCCATGTGTTCAACAGCAACAGTACATTGAAATAAAATGAAGAAACCCTTGTATTTATTTTTTTAAAACCCCGAGTACAGCTAACCGTAGGTGCGAGGGTTTGCCTATTGCTTAGCTAAAGTTAAAGCAGCTGAAAAGGCTGAAGAGGATAACAAGGAACATATATGCAAATGAAGCAGCACAGCAATACTGTAGTGGTTAGAGCAGCCGCCTAACGAACAGGCATTCCCGGTTTGAGTCCCACTGCAGCACATATCATTTTCCATGTGAAAACTGTATATGAACATATATTTACATCTTTTTGCCGTATAACCTACATAATAACATTTAAATGTGAACTGGAGTACTGCATCAAATGCACATGTGAAGTTTCAGTGTCATAATGAATAAGGCACTAGTAAGCAGGTTTAAGCACAAATAAGCAGTAGTAAGCATATCTAAGTGCATTTGCATAGGGGTAAGCATTGCCTACACAGACTAAGCAAAGTAGAAGCTAACTGAGTGTAAGAAACTGTAACCGGAGGTTAGCAGTGCTTACCATCACGCAAACCTGCACATACCCGCTTACAACTGCTTTAAAGTGCCTTAATCACTCTGGATCCAATGGCCCATGTTCTGCTCAGAAACAAAATAAACTGCTTCTGCAAGGCTCAAACTAAGGACCCTGTACACTATAGTCACAGTCACTAACCACTAAGCCATCATAGCAATAGATATGCATGAGGTATCAGCAAACTAATTCTCACCACAGGAAAATCAAACCAAACATGTGAACTGAATCTATGCACAGTGTGAAGTGGTATAACCTGCTACATAACATAAATATGTAAACTGGAGTACTGCAGTAAGGCCAGATGTGAGGTGTTATTGCAATAAAGTGTTGAAGTTCCCAGGACCCCATACAGCGTACATACGCATGAATCAAGGATACAAGACACATATATAACATGTAATGAAGAAGACATCAATGCCAAAAGACAAATATCATGCAAATCGAATATTAAGCAGTACTAAGTGTTGCACAACACTGCTACCCAGACTACTGGCAGGATACTACCAGTGGGAGAAACAGTGTCAACCTGCCTGACCCCAAAAATTTTGCTAAAAAGAGTCCTTGGGGTAACATTACATGCCTTACAGGTAAACAAAGAAGGATATGTATGTTTGCGGACTGAATGTGTGGGAACCCTGAAGATCCATGGGGTGAGACAATGTACATGATGGGTCCCAAGAAGTGGAGAGTGGGCAATGTGTAGTGGTGTGGTGAAATTCGGATGGAACCTGTAGGAAGGATGATTGATGTGGAGGAAGGAGGGCATGGAGGGAATGATGTGTAAGACATTATGGGTCGAGGCGTGCCGGGGTTGGACGGACCCATTCTAATGGGACACACACACACACACACACACACACACACACACACACACATATATATATATATATATATATATATATATACATACATATATGACCTAGAGTACTGCAGGAAATGCACATGTGAGGTGTCAGTATCATTATGCATAAAGCAGTAGTCAGGTTAAGCAGCAAGAAGCAGTAGTAAGCATACGTCAGCACCAGTAAGCGAGTATAAGGTCGTGTGCACGGGTTTGTGTGAAGGTAAGCACTGCTAATTTCCGGTTACAGTGTCCTACACCCAGTAAGCCTCTAAATTGCTTTACCTGTGTAGGCAGTGCTTACCCCCATGCAAACCCGCTTACAACTGCTCAAAAGTACCTTAATCACACTGTATCCAATGGCCCTTGTTCTGCCTAGCAAAAAAATAAACTGCCTCTGCAAGGCTCAAACTCTGGATCCTGCACACTATAGTCACAGCAGGTAACCACCAAGCCATCATAGCAATAGGCATGAATGAGGTATCAGCAAACTAATCCTGACAACAGGAAAGTCAAACCATACATGTGAACTGAATCTATGTACAGTGTGATGTTAGATAACCTGCCACAGAACATAAATATGTGAACTGGAGTACTGCAGTAAGCATATATTTGAGGTGTTATTGTAATAAAGTGTAGAAGCCCCCAGGTCCCCATACAGTGTATGTACATGTAAATCATGGATACCAGACACATATATAACCTTTAATGAAGAATAAATCATTGCCAAATGGCAAATATAGTGCTAACTATTAAGCAATGCTAACCACAGCACAGCTCAAATTAGTAAGTGTAAGCAATGTGTAGTTAAGCCAATTCAATCTGCCTAGTGGTATACCTCTTTAAGCAGTGCCAACTTCATGTAAGCAGGTCTGCTCATAGCTTAGCCTATTCAAAACTGGCCAATCATGGGGACGTGTTGGAAAATGGCCATATTTAAACCCCACAGGTGGGAATACTACTCATAACTGGTTGCAGCTTCCTACTGCAGGCAGAGTGGCTGGTGTGAGTGAAGGCACTCGATTTAGAGCACAGCACTGAGACATCCAGGAGTCAAAAATCATTGTATGGCTCCTGGTAAAACACCATGATCAGAGACTACTGCATGGCCAGTACCAGGGCTCACAGTATAAAACAGAGGCCTGGGACAGTTTTGCTCGTGACCTCACCAGTGCCACAGGTATCCCCCGGACTGGTGAGCAGGTCAGGCACCACCATGCTGACCTGAAGTGGTGGAGGGGGGATGTACTGGAACAGTGGATCCAGCAGTCTCGGCAAATGCCCAATGCCCCAGGACTGAGTAAGTACTCATTCTACTAAGTAATAAATAATTGCCTAGCTTGTGTATACTATGGATAGGTATGGCTAAATATCACTGCATTTCTCTGACAGCTGCAGATGAGCAGGCTGCGAAGCAGCAAGCCCATGATGCTAGGCTGCAAAGGCTGCCTCGCAAGGCAGGTTAGTAATCAGTCTGCATGTACTGTCATAACAACTAAATATAAGAGCCTTAGAAAGTGTTGTACCGGTAGAAATAAATGTGTAATAGTCTGTGAATAAAGGTATAACCCCTGGAGTGCTTCTGTTTACTCTTCTCTCATATGTTGGCGATCTGTTCCATACTATAAATAGTAATGTTGTATCTTAAGTAGTGTCACCCACATCATGGTATGCAGATAAAATGGGCATGAAGTCCTGCGTAACAATGTTGGAAGTGCCAAGAGGTCAGTTATATTGTACAAGTTAGGGAGACTTAGATAGAAAACAGTTGAAAGCTTTACATCAATTCCCTGAAAGCACAGTGTACTGTGATGTTAACTATAATATTTTGTCACACACAGCAGGGGCTTGAATCCTGGGAGTGCTACTAAGTTGTATGCATAATCATACCCCACAACTGTACAGATTTTGATACAATGTTCAGATAGAAAGCTGTATGTATACTTAGACCGAACAACAGCACAGAATTTGCTAGAATTTCCAAAATGTAAGTTGTATGCATAATCATAACCCACAACTGTTCTGATCTGTCCAGCATGTCCAGATAAATGGTCCATATAACCAACTTGGTACCATGTTCCCCTGAAAATCCAGTGTGATGTTCCAAGAATTGTAGGCAGCTGTCAATGACATATAACTGATATTCAAATGTGTACATAGTCAGAGAATGCATATGGAAACAAACCTGTCATTCTAGCACCTCACCTAAAGTGTATGACAGCAACTCTCAACATATGTTGCATTAACACCTGCGGTCTGTCACACCTGTATGTAAGACACAGGTCACATATATAATAGTTTATAAACATACCAGTGTACAATATAAGGCCATTGTGTAGTGTAATAAAACATGCAAGGGAAAGATCACTGCAGTGGCTATGAATGATGTGAAAACTACAAGGATATATTAGTTGCTAACTGAACTCTCTCTCACCCTACTATATGTGCATAATAACCCAATGACACTTCTCAAATGGTATGTGTACACTCCAAACTTTTGTTGGGACATATGTCCTAATGATTTATAAATATTCACATTTGTTTCTATGCATGTGCCATGTGAAAATACACCCATATTGGTGGCCTGTTTCCATCAATGAAACCTGTAATGGCCACTGTTGTTCCATATATGCATGTGTTCTGCTTGCTCTGCAACTGTGTTAAATCTGGTGTGTTGGGTTAATGGGAATACTTATGCATGCTGTTATAACTAATCCTGAAAGTTGTTGACTGTTACAAACCCATATCTGTCATAAACCTGTGACAACACAGCTCGTATGGGAAGGCCGGTCCCAGCAGACCCACCTGTCCCACCTCAGCTGTCCATGGCACTGGGCACCAGCACATCTGGGGCCTAGCATGGGACAGTCTCCTCTGTGGGCCCTGCGCCACCTTCGGGTGGAACCGCTGTAGGGGATGGGGCACACCACCCCTCGGAGCGGGTGCAGAGGGGAACCTGTCACCCGTCAACAGGTCTGTTGTAGAAGAAATGAGCAGCTATGAACCTTTCCTGTACCCTTCTTGCACATGCCTAGCTATTTTCCCTACTGTCTTTCCCTCTTTGTGCCTCGATTTTCACCACTGTCCTATCAACCCCTTTTTCTTTTCTTTTAAAGGAATTAGCGCGGGGTAAGCGGCAGTAAGCACTGTTAAGCAGTGGTAAGTGGGTTTGTGCAGGTGTGCCCAGGGGTAAACTATGCCTACACAGGTTGAGAAATTTGAAGCTAGCTGACTGTAAGAAAACATAAGCGGAGGTTGGCAGTGCTTACCATGGCGCAAACTCGCGCAAACTCAAAACTGCTTAAAAGTGCCTTAATCACTCTCTAGCCAATGTCCCTTGTTCTGCTCAGCAACAGAATAAACTGCCTCTCCATGGCTCAAACCCAGGACCCTGTAATCCATACATAAAGTGATTTACCACTAAACCATGGAAGATATACATAACCTGAAGTTTTCACAAACATATCATGCAGCACAATCAGTCAACTGTACAGGAAATGTATTATTATCACACCACATAACCTGTCAATGCAAGAAGTCTGGACAAAGTATGCCACACTGTGGGTACAAATAGGGATATATGTCAACTAATGCTCTGATACACTTAAAATGTTGCTAGTTACACAGTTATATGTATTAAAACACATATGTAGAAGGATATGAAGTCTGCAACACAAACGTGTTGCCACTAGTTACTGGCTTCAATGCTGCAATCATCCATGACAACTGCCAAGTGAATGAGGAACAGGCCAAAATATGAGCCGAACATGCATAAACATATGTATATATATATGTATATATATATATATATATATATATATATATATATATGATAAGAAACACTAGTCCCAACCCAAACGATGTAAATCCAAGAAATCAGGTACCCAACAGGAGGAGATAGCAACAAGTTAAAACGCTGCTTCCGTGCCTTGGTTCAAGGAAACAAATGACGTTCAATAACGTTGTTACAAAGTATAAATCCAACCACCAAAGTCACTGTAAATCCAACGTGCTGGCAAGCAACAAAAATGCTAACAAACAAAATCAACGTTGTAGCTCGTAACTGCAAAAATAAGCACAGTATGTAAAACATACAAGTCTTTATTTCGTAAGCGCTTTCACGGACTTCTCCGCTTCCTCAGACGTTATAGTAACAGGACGTGACATCATGGGTCCCTTTTATAAAGGATCCCGTCAACATTTAAAAACAAAACGCTTCGTGAACATTTAAAAAATGTTAAGAACATAATCAAATAACGTGTATCAATATATTACTGCAAATGCATATATAATATTAAAAACGCATTATAGATACTGCATAATGTAAAAATCAATAACTAAACAATTAAAATTGTCTCTATTGTATCTAAAGCATACCCAATGCAGACATAACAAACGTGACTGACCATTAAAAGAAAGATTACATATTAAATACATTGGAGGTATAAAGACTGAACAATTGAGATTGTGTATGAGACATGCCTATAGCAGACATGACAGACGTGGCAGACAAGGCTAACCAGTAGGATGGATATTAATAATATACACTGACTGGTATTGGAAATGGCTTGTTCATAAAAGATGTGCTAATAATAAAATGGTATAAAAACTAGAGATAGAAGGTACAATGTATGCAGACCAATTGCATCAACAATATACAGCTCTATCTAAATGACCCAATGGCTAAACAGGCCTGGCCTTCAGAATCGGTTTCAAAGAAACAGATTCATTGAGCCCTCTGTTCCTATGTGCCCCCAATCGGAATATCCAACGGATCTCCGCTTCTTCCGTTGAGTTCGTGATATCACCACCTCGCATATTAGTAGGTTGAACATGAAGAACCTGAAAGGTGAAATGATGTTCATTCCCTTCTTTTAAAATATGTTTAGAAATGGCACTACTGTTCTCTCCCCTAGCTAGGCAGTACAGATGATCGCGTATTCTTTCTCTGAGCGATCAGTTGGTTTTGCCAACATAAAATTTAAAGCAAATCTGGCAGCAGGCCAGAAACCGATTCTGAAGGCCAGGCCTGTTTAGCCATTGGGTCATTTAGATAGAGCTGTATATTGTTGATGCAATTGGTCTGCATACATTGTACCTTCTATCTCTAGTTTTTATACCATTTTATTATTAGCACATCTTTTATGAACAAGCCATTTCCAATACCAGTCAGTGTATATTATTAATATCCATCCTACTGGTTAGCCTTGTCTGCCACGTCTGTCATGTCTGCTATAGGCATGTCTCATACACAATCTCAATTGTTCAGTCTTTATACCTCCAATGTATTTAATATGTAATCTTTCTTTTAATGGTCAGTCACGTTTGTTATGTCTGCATTGGGTATGCTTTAGATACAATAGAGACAATTTTAATTGTTTAGTTATTGATTTTACATTATGCAGTATCTATAATGCTTTTATATTATATATACATTTGCAGTAATATATTAATGTATGTTATTTGATTATGTTTTTAACATTTTTAAATGTTCACGGCGTTTTGTTTTAAATGTTGACGGGATCCTTTATAAAAGGGACCCATGATGTCACGCCCTGTTACTAGAACGGGTGAGGAAGCGGAGAAGGGGGTGAAAGCGCTTTTAAATAAAGACTTGTATGTTTTACATACTGTGCTTATTTTTTGTAGTTACGAGCTACAACGTTGATTTTGTTTGTTAGCATTTTTGTTGCTTGCCAGCACGTTGGATTTACAGTGACTTTGGTGGTTGGATTTATACTTTGTAACAACGTTATTGAACGTCATTTGTTTCCTTGAACTAAGGCACGGAAGCAGCGTTTTAACTTGTTGCTATCTCCTCCTGTCGGGTACCTGATTTCTTGGATATATATATATATATATATATATATATATATATATATATATATATGTAAATGTAGACAGCTAGACAGCTATATGTAGATATATATATCAATGTATGACTCACAAATAATCATATAACAGCAATTGTATATAGATTCATACATATGTCCATATGTATATATATATATATATATATATATATATATATATATATATATATATATATATATATATATATATATATATATACATATATAATATATATATATATATATATATATATATATATATATATATATATATATGTATATATATATATATATATATATATATATATATATATATATATATATATATATATATATATATATATATATATATATATATATATATATATAGATATATATATAGATATATATGTATGTATATATATCTGATTTTATATATATATATATATATATATATATATATATATATAATATAATATAATATAATATATATATATATATATATACATACAGATGTATATATCTATCTATAGATACATATATATAGATATAGCCATATGAGAGATATATAGGTACATACACATATACACACAGAAAAGGTATCAGTAGCCATACATATGTAGTAGTAGTGTGGAAGTACTGGGTGCAAAGTATATCTCTCAGCCACAAGCCCTTCAACTGGCACCTGTGAAATGTGTAGTGTGGCAACCATTCCCACAAATGAGAATACTGACATTAAACATATACCCACCCACAATTCAAAGGACATGACACGACGCACAGGTATGCATACACAGATAACCTTTATTCCTGTACTATACAATAATGTATGCCAATACTGACACCACATAAAGTTTGAAATATGTAATCAGTCATGAATGCAAGGCCCACACAAAACAGCAGATGCAAGCAATGTGTATATATAGCATACTATGCTGTTCAGGCCAAGGCCTTCAGTTAGTACAACAGTAGAAACAGGATTTGCCTTCAGGATACGTAACAATCAACAATTACAGATGTAGTTCAGCAGCCTCCAATTACACCCTGTTGTCAAGCCCTAGGGGGAAAAGTAGCTCTTATGGTAATGTCACAGTATCTTGTACATAACATTGCTTAACCTACCATCTCACTACACACTGAATGACCCTCTTCTTAACAGGTATATCACTGAAAAGGTGCCATAGCCTAGGTTAATGGCATAGAACCCCCCCCCCCACCCATAAAAGGCTGTACAAGGGCAAGGAACACTGTGTACCACACACACTTACCTCTGGAATATACAAGGGCACATATGTGTTCTCCAGCTGTTGCCCCCATATATATGGATTTGGCCCAACAGTTGGTGTGGGAGTCCATGACATGACTGGGATGATAGCAGTAATTCTAGCAGTAAATAATGATAGGTCATTACCTAACAACCCTCCCTGTATCACAGCAGGACAAAGACTGGCATATATGTGGAGGACAGAGGCAGGAACATAGGGCCATATTTGCATTATTGCTGTTACACACCCTGGAAATTGCTGGTGTTACAGGATTCGTTGCAGCATACCCTTATGCAGGGATACGACATTGAAATACAAATGGATGTAGCCATGTACTGATAGCACTCAACAGACAGAATGCCAAAGATATATTTGGGACAATACCTGTGTGATGCACAGACAAAACCTAACAGCCAATCCTCCTGGTATCATATGGATAGGTCCACAGTTGAGAGCTATGCTGGCAGACAACATTCCATGAAAAAGTACTATGTACACAGAAACCCTGTAAGAGCAGCAAGATACATTGCACACAACACTACGCACGCTGTCTGTAGGTCTGGAACCTTACCCAAATGTGGATTTGGCCTGTGTCTGCAGGTTCTGCTGTAAGAGGTATTGCTACCTGTTGTCTGTAACACTGATGTCCACACACAGGAAGGATGTCATCCATACTGTAAAGGTGAAGGGACAACACCCACAGAAGGCAGCAATTTATAGTACAGGGTTGCCACAACAGAATTTATCTGAAGTACTACACAGCAGGCTGCATGCAATTAGCATCTGGTGGACACTGACTGGTGCAGAGGCCACTACCTGATCATGTGCAATACCAACAAAAGCATGCTGCAATCTATTCAAACCAGCTCAATCACTCTACTGGAGAGACAGAGACTGAGAGAGAGAGAGAGAGAGAGAGAGAGAGAGAGAGAGGAAAAGAAATAACCTTCAAGAAAGTTCACAAAGCTCAGGGTTGTGTTACAACATAACAGGTATATGAAACAGATATGCATTTACTGGCATGTAGTATATGGCATAGAATAATAGGATGTATACTGTGAAAGGATGCATATGTGCCATTAGTACTTGTTTCTGTAATGATGTTGTGCTCAACAACTGCAATGGACAGTAGTATCAGTCCCTTTGGACAGTGGGACATACCTGTCAAATGTGCAGACCAGCAGTGAATGGCAAAGATGTCACCCATAATAGCTGTGCTCTGTAAATTACTGTGGCCAATGGCTGGTGCAGGTATTAATACTGCCATGATAGACACATGGGTGAGAGAACACACCACCTGCAGAACAGTCATGTTAAAGTGTAGCATAGCATGCCTAACTGCCATAGCAGTATAATATGCTTATCTAAAGTTTGTCACCATATATACCCCCTGAATGTTAGTCTGTGTTCACATGTGACACCTGTCTGTGTTGCAGCAAGGCAGAACAGTTCAGCTGTGAAGTAAAGAGGGTACATGAGTCTGGTCCAGATGTTCGTATGCACCCCACATACAGATACATATTTGTGCGATACATATTCACAGCTGTGTATGTGTACAGAACCTCGGACAGTTATACATTTATATAGGTATATAAACAACACAAAATGATATCTACACATATATGCACATAAAACACATAATTGCAACTCCCACACTAATATCACCCACCCCATCCAACCACTATCTTTCTTTCCACCCCACTAACTACCTTGATTATAGCAAGCCCGGATGCTCATAAGCCTACTACTTATTATACAGCAGGAACTTCTTATTGTAACAATTGTTAATGTCTGTTATGTACTTCGCAGATAAAGATTCTAGTTGTCTACTGATGTACTATGCTCTTCATCTGTAACTATGTTTGTAATTAATTGCTGTGTTAATCAAATTGTTAATCGCTATGTGAATCCAGTGTAACTACTGTCTGTATATTTTAACTGTGGAGCTTTTTTCCCCGGGCCTCTGCTGAAAATGGACTTACGTCCAGTCGGACACTCCCGGTCAACAAATGTAAATAAATAAATAAATAAAAATAAATAAATAAAAATATGTATGTATATATATATATATATATATACACACACACACACACACATATATATATATATATATATATATATATATATATATATAAATATATATATATACAGACAGATATAAATATATATATATATATATATGTATGTGTGTGTGTGTGTGTGTGTGTGTATATATATATATATATATATATATATATATATATATATATATATATATATATATATATATATATATATATATATATAGATAGATACACACACACACACATATATATATATATATATATATATATATATATATATATATATATGGGTCTACTTGAAATAACTGAAAGACCACAATACCGAAACCCAGAAGATCGAGACCAGAATCATGAAACCTCAGAACACCGAAAAGCACGAAATTCAAAATCCTGACATTACGGGAGTTTGATTTAGCACGTTTGATGTTCTGCAGTAGGTATGTATGTGTAAGTGTAGTTGTGAGGGGTATTGCTGTGTGTAAGTGTGTGTTGTGACTTTGGTTTGTGTGTGTGATGGACTGTAATGTGTGGGTGTGAGTTTGCCTTGTGTGTCTGTTTGTGCGACCTCAGAGTTAAAGTAGGGGAGTGTGGGGGGTGCAGGTATATCACTAGTGTAGGTTGATGTGTTTGCTACTTTGGGGCAGTTGTGTGTCTGTTTGTGTGTGCTATGTGTGTGGTTTACAGTTTCGCAATTTTCAGTGTTTTGGGGTTTCGTGATTCTGGTCTCGGTTATTTGAGTTTTGGTGTTGTGGTCTTTCGGTTATTTCAAGTAGACCCATAGATATATATATATATATATATGTGTGTGTGTGTGTGTGTATATATAAATATATATATATATATATATATATATATAAAAAAATATATATATATATATATATATATATATATATATATATATATATACATGTCAATACATTTCCCCTGCCATGACATGTGTGGGAGAACATCACACATCAATACACAACATACCTACACACCAGTACATGGCTGCTAGATGGACTGTGGAGTGAGGTGTTTAACCCATGTTGGGAACACATTGTAATTGTATGAGATGTGGGATATATATGTAGGTGAAGGGTATTATGCACATATTGGTATGTAGGTCTGGTTGGGTGACAAACAAGACAGCATACAGGGCTGGTATATGACACATGTGGTGGTTAAACACTGTGTATGGGTAGTTGCATTTGGAATGTGGAGGCCATTGAGCCCCCACATGGGAACAAAGGGAACATGGTGCCCACCCATGGGCAGTCACAACAGCATCTACATGGACATAAAGGTGCCTGGGCTGTGCGCTGAGCAGGAGGGACATGCATGTTGAACCTTGTGTATCTGTACTGTATGTGTACTGCATGCCTCCAGGTGATGTAGCACATACCCCATGTCTTTGTGGAGCTCCCTATGCCCAATACACGCAACCTAACTGGGTGACAGACACATGTCTATGTGTGCTCCATGGGGGGACACCATCCCCTGAGGTGGTTCCACATGAAAGTAGTGACGGAACAGTAGATAATGAGGCTCCATGGTGGGCCACGGATGTGATGTAGACTGGTAACATGTGCACATTATGTTGGAGTGGTGTTCCTGTTGGCAAATAACCCCTACACATACTGGTGTGTAACTGTCAAGGAACATATGTGGGTTGTAATAGTCCACATAATCCCAGAACATGTCCAACAGCATGCATAGATATCCCCAATACTACAGAATGGCAGATGTGTAGCAATCACATAGCAGGCCTACCACATGCATATGTGGAAACATAGTGGCAGTGACAATGGCATGCAGGTGAAATACTCTGTAACAGCCCTGCAACTCTAGTGTCCCCACAGGGAGCATGTCTATAACCACATAGCAGAAAGTGTTGTACAATACAATATATGGCCCAATGGTACACATACCGGACACATATCACTAGTGTAGTGTGAACATTATGTTGGAGCTGATATGGTGGCGGGAAACTGATATGTGCATTGCATTATGGTAAACTTGACATATAAGTTGCTCAGACATATTTAATCATTATGTCTTTCAGGGAGTATGGCACACCCGAAGAACCCCGCCTACAGTGCTGCTGAGGAGGAGATCGTCATCACCACCATCATCCACAACTATCAGCTGCTGTTCTCATGGACAAGCATGGACCAGCAGGAGAAAACAGCCATGTGGACTGATGTGGTCTGCAGGGTGAATGAGTTGGGTTTCACAGCCATACTTATGAGCAGGTCCGCCACCATTGTAGTGACCTGCTCTGGCAAGTATGTCGTCATGACGCTGCCATGTGGGGTGACCCCCTTGCAACGGGGGGGCATAACATCCATCCCCCCCTCACCAGAGTGGAGGAGCTGCTCATCAGCCTGGTAACACCTGCCCACCCACAAGAGCGCCAGACTTATACAGTCATGGAGGTGGGTTCTACTCACACACCACACATTGAGCATGCAAGTAAGGTTCCAGGGCATATCAGTAGACTTCTGTAGCGTATGCATCTGTACAGGTAGACCATGCATATGTGAGATGTGGGGAATGTTGCTGTGTAGTACTGATAAGCAGTAATGCATAAACTGTAGTACTGTGGACTTCAGCTGTTGTTGTACTGTAATATTGCAGCCACCCTGTAGCAATGCCACAGCTGTGGCCACTGACATGAACTCTATCCCATGTCAATGAAGGTACCTCTGGGATACCAACAAGGCAGCGGCCGGATGCCGTGAGTATGGTTTAAGGTTATGCTTGACAATTCACTGTGCATGTCACAGCTAAGGTGTACGCCATGTACACATCTAACACATCTACCGATAATGCATGCTGTACATGTGCACTGACACAGCACACACCTCACTAATGGGATTAACACCCTCAAACACATGCAATACACAGTCCATCTCATTCAACTGTGGCTACACTCCAGTGCACATTGCCCAGGCACAGTTGACATCTGCCCAACATACACAGCTATGTCATACACAGAGCAGTTGAACATGCTACATATAATGACATCCCACTCCCTTTGCTAACACACACTCCAGGGTCCTAAACCTAATCAACACATTGCACAGAGCATACTGGAGGGATGGGCCCTGTTCTGGGGAATCCCCACACTCTGGAATGGACTACCCATACATGTCAGGCAATGCTACTCATTGGCCCTCTTGACAGAAACACTTGGCAATTGGATGGGGAATGGGGAATACACCATGGGTAGCATGTGTGTACCACAGCCTGACAGGGGCACAGGGGAATAACATTAGTGGGTGGTGCATGGCAGGGAACCCCTGTGGCTAGGCTTATGTAGGCCCCAGGACCAATAGACAAGTACTCATCTATGAACCTATGTGTACCACAGGCAACATCAGCCAGGGCCCAATCATGGTCAATAATGGTCTCTACACTCACCATAGGTACAGTACATTGTCTCTGTGGTTGGTCTTATGGTAGTCTACTACTCATACATGCACCACTGATGATGACATATGTGAATACACATCAAGCAGTCACTAAACACATGTCTACATGTGATCCAGGAGCACACAGAGGCTGTGAGCAGCAGCGGAAACACACCAGACACACAAAGACACATCCTGTAATGGTGTGTACACCCATGCCAGGGTGCTGAACAGATGCACAGTAATGCTGTGGACAATGGTGCAGTGGGTTCCAGAGGGAGGGCCATCACCTACAAACAGAAGCCATGCATCACAGCCATGTATAATGTTGGTGATGGGGACTGACTACAATTGCACTGCATGCTGTTGAGCCCCACATGTCCTGCATGCTGACATGTGTGTAATTACAGGTATGTGTGTGATACTGTACTGCACCATTGCCTGTTATTGTGTGTGTTATGGGGTTGTGGGAGCTGTCTGTAGGTGCTGTCTGGTGGAGTGTATAGGTTGCCATGTATGTCGACTGCATGTGTGTATGTCTGTGTGCGTGGCCATGTCTGCACACATGTGTGCGTGTGTCTGTGTGTGTGTGTGTGTGTGTGTGTGTGTGTGCGCGCGTATGTGTACATGTGTGTGTGTGTGTGTGTGTGTGTGTGTGTGTGTGTGTGTGTGTGTATTTACTGTTTAGTGGTGTTGTACAGGTCTTACAGTCTGTTCCCTGTTTTCTCCTCACAGGTGGCGAGGTGTGGCCGAGTCCCCTCCCCAAAGAGAATCTGATGTCACTGATACAGACGGTGACCATGAAGATAGGTGTGTTGAGGCACAGGAAGGGTAATCAGGGGCTGCCGCTGTGCCACCAATTGACAACCCACATGTATCCACACACACACAGTCACACTGCCTCTACATTCTCATCACCATTGGCCCTAGCTGAGAGACAGCCTACGGTTGGCATGGGCCAGACAGTGTGGTATCTATGACATGTATATCAGGACACAGCAGCCATAGCCAGATGTCTGGTGGGGTATCACATAGGCAGATGTGCAGGGGTGCTCATAGGAGCAATGCTGGTCATCATGACCCTGGCAGACGTGCCACATCTATTTCAACCTCACGCATGTTCCAGACTGTCATGGAGGCACAGGCATGAATGGAACGGTACACCAGGCAGGGTCTAAGGGTGCGGAGGGCTCATCATACCTCTGTAACTGACAGCATCCGTGACCTAGCAGGTGCCATCCATAATTACACAGAGGTCATGGATAGACGGTGGGGTGAGACATTGGAACTCATCCACAATGTCATGTCCATGCGTCAGGACAGGGCAGGATGGTTGTGACAGCCACGTGGATATATGCCAGCAACACCAGCAGCTGGAGGTCACAGTGGATGTCTAAACAGTCACAGCCGCTCCAGTAGTGGCAGTACCAGCTCCAGCACTGTGGGGGGAGGGGCTGTCCACAACCCATCATAGCAAACCATGTGCACGTGGCCCTGGCCAGTCCCAGGAGGGACCTGGATCCAGTGGACATCTGTCAAACTCGGGGGATAGTACTCAGTCTGGCTCTATACCTGATACTGCCTGTAGCACTCCTGCCAGACACAGGTCCCATGTCTGTGGATGGAGACGGTGAACTGCAAACCCTGTCAGGTACAGTCTGCAGCTGTCCCACAATTCCCTGTATAGGGCAGCCACATGGAGGAACTGTGTGCATGCAGACACACACACATAAACAACGAACCTAGGGCAACCACATACCTGCTCACATGACATCACCACTGGTCCATAACAATACTCAACCCCCGTTACACACACACACACACACACACACACACACACACACACACACACACACACACACACACACATACACACACACACACACACACACACACACACACACACACACACACACACACACACATGTTGTCAATTGTATGGCTCAGCCTAGGCCTCTGGCAAACCAACAACACACCCTGCACATATGATGATACCTGTGCCACTTCCTGACATCCATAACATCGATGCAGGGACAGGCTAACATGGTTCTCATGCACAAGGTGACTGTACAACAGTGTAGCAATTGAATGATGTGTAGCATGTTGTCAGCAGTAAAGTGAAATGCTAATATCTTGGAAGGTGTAGCTGTGGAGCCATGATGCATCATAGCTTTAATTAACAATGTTGTATTGTTGTCACCAATATCTGTTCTGATTGTGTTGTGTTTGTCCATGTGCCACATGGCTGATGGGAGTAGCGGTGTCAGCAGGCCTTCTACAGTGGACACCAGTAAGTGTAGTGGGTGGCACACATGCCATGGCTGGGTACAACACACAGTGCCTTTGGTTAGGATTTAGTACAGGTACAGGACTGTACACATGGAGGTATGTCCCCGTGCAGGTAACACATCTGTTGCACATGTAATCTCACCAAGACAGGATAGGCACAACCACACACTGCTATATATGCAGTCTGCAATGTGGATGACATTGAACATGCTATCAGGAGGGTGTATGTCCCTCTCCCCACTATACTGCGTTCCTCACCTAAGTAACATGTGTGTGCCAATGCCGGTGGCATAGCCCTACCCTTAGGAGGGTGTGAGGCATTCAACTACTGTGAATGGTGTAAACAACAACTAACAACCTGATTACATACACTGTACAGTATTACAGACAGCTATGCGGGGGGATAGACGCAACAGTAACTGCAATTATGGCAGTCATGTTCACAACAGCCATACCCAGTAAGTTATAGCAACCAGTAGTGCTGCACACCTCAACAGTGTGGAGGAGGACATTGACACATCTATGACCTGTGAAGGACTGTATGCCCATGGGATGGCACCTGTGGTATGTTTGCATGTGCCAAGCAGTCCTGGTGGAAACATATCTTGTGAACGGAGGTAGATCCCATAACAACTACACACATTCCTACAAGCAGGATGGTGTACAAAAGCCTGCTATGATCTACATAGGCATTGTGGACCTCCTAACCCTCATCTACACCTGTCATGATTGGGTTAAGGAGGTATACCAGGTTCAGGTTGTATTCTCTGCCTTTAACAAGTCCAACATTGGCGGCATCCCGTGTGTTGAGATAACCAGTGTCATTGGCCATGGGTTCATTGTTGGTATGTTCCATGTCCCTGCAGACCACGGTCATCAGGCTACTGGTTGGTAGTTCCCAGCTGACATGGTGGGTTTGTGGATGTCCCTGCCAACATTGGTGAATCCATTGTCAGTTGTAGGGCTATTGGATTGTATGAGGGATCCCAGCTACTTACTGCACCTGCCCAGGGGGTTCCTCCAAGCATGACATGTCATTTGACTGTACTGCATGATATGTTAGTAATGCCAGCCTTACATCCTACAGGTGGGATGGAGTACTGTTAACATGTACTGCCCATGTCATGTAGGGTCCTGCTTATGGGATCTGCTAAGGTTGGTATTGTATTGCAGGCCAGATGTATTTGGCTGGGGGGGATACCTATCCATGCCAGATGTATGTTGTTTGGGTCTCTCAAACATATCAGTGGTGCATGTGGACATATATGTTGTGGTTACGTTCCCAGTTCCATCTGCAGATGTATGTCCATATATACCTATATTGATATATTTGTGTTCACCTTTGACAGGGAGACAATCATTCCTTTGAATGGCCCTTTCTACAAACTGAAAGGACTAACCCGTCATTTCTTACTGCACCACAGTTAAGAGAACTGCAGTTCTAAAGGCACCTTTGCTGACTCTCGAACTGCAAGTTGGAATACATATCATAATGGTGGGGACATGACTCTCTGCACCCTCCTCTGGGGGCCTGGTCCCTCCACAACCCCCCTACTGTGATATACAAACTCCTAGTGTGCACTACAGTGGGTATAGGCAATTATTCCCCATCCCCACTATAGTGGTATCCGCAACCAAATTGCCTAATCTGCAGTGAGTGAATGCATAGTGAACTTCGCTCATTGCACATTCGATGCATGTATTGCAGGATTGTGCAATGTTGAGAACATACTTTAGGCTAGACACTGTATGGGCTACACATACTAATGTCAATCATTGCCTGCAATATATACCCACAGAAAGGTCACAGGTTTGCAGAAATGGGACTCCTTTAATTGTGTACCATAACGGTCTTATATGCCATATCATATAGCTGTTCAAATACTGACAACCATATAAACGGAGTACTGCAACTGTGAAACAGTTACAGTTATACAGTAGTCTGGAAAGGTTCACAACTGTTGCAATCCAAGCCAAGCCCTTCAGAATGTACAATAGTGCTGACAGACTGGGCCACAGGGAACCACACAATCAACAGTATGTACTGCAGGTGTGTAGTTCAGCAGCCTCTATCTACAGTCTGTATTGCAGGAGGCAGTAGGCTTGCAGTACCCTATGTCATGTAAGTAATGTCAATATAGGTGGAGTATACAGTACTGTACATCCACATACCTTATGGCAGTTCACCCCTGATATCCCCACATTTGTAACAGCCTAGGTCATTTATGGTGCTCCCCACCTGGACTCACAAATACAAGACCATATACCACTGTTACATACACTGGCCTCTGCAGTGCATAAGGACGCACATGTGTTGTGTAAATGACACCCACACATATATGGCCCCAGCCCCAGTGTATGTGCAGAGGATACAGTGTACTAATGGCAGCAATGGCAGTGTGATATACTCACAGCCCACTACAGAACAACCCCAGCAGCATGACATATGTGCACAGTTTGGTATGTAGATGGGGGACAGAGGCTGGAACACAGCCATATATGTGGAACACTGTTGCCATACACTAAGCAAGGTGCTGGTGTTACAGGATAGTCTGCAACATACCCTTAGTCAGGGTATTGAGGTTATATATAGACATGGATGTAGCCATGTACTGGTAACACGCAACACACACACTGCTAGTGTTATATCTGACAAAGGACCTGTGTGGTGGATGAACAACACATGATAGGCATACCTCTGCCCAGCAAGAGGTTAAGCCCACAGTAGTGAGCTATGCAGACAGACTGCATTCCAAGGTACACTAGTATGTACACACACACACGCACACCCTGTAACACCAGTACTATGCAAAGCATTGCACAACTCTACCCACAGTCTGTATGTAGTTCCTGAACCTCCTACAAATATGTGTCCACTCTGAGTGTGCAGGTTCTCCTGTAAGAGGTATTGCTACCTGCTGCTTGTATCACTGATGCCCACATACAGGCTGGATGTCCATCACACAGGAAATGTAAAGGGACCACGCCACATACTGTAGGGAGTTATAGTGGGTGGTTGCCATGACAGTGGTAATTCAATGTAGTATACATGTGTAATTACATATATATCTATATATATATATATATATATATATATATATATATATATATATATATATATATATATATATATATATATATATATATATATATATATATATATATATATATATATATATATATATATATATATATATATATATATAGTATCTGGATAAGTATATGTACATATATTTCCACCATATGTCCTGGACATGGAGTGTAGCTGTACACCAGCCCCTACAGTCCCATAGTAGTAGTGCAAGGGGATGACAGCTATGTATAGCAGATATATTACTAGACTGTTGGTACTGTCATTGGGATTGTCTTCACAGACATGGTGTGTGTGAATGCTGACATCTGTTTATAACATGTGTGCCATTGGTTACTGACAGACATCCTAAGGAAATCTTTGTAAGGTACCGCTGCGAGCATGTAATGCCCCTGTGGAGTGCAGCAGAAATATTGGCCACTATATGTGGAACTTCAGACACAACCTGTACAGTCCAGAGGTATTCACATGATCCCTTAGTGCACCACATGTGAAACAGGCCTGACAATATGGATGGAGACAGCCATGTAGATGGGTGTAACACATAACTACTGGTATACATTTGGCACCATAGGTGTTGGATTCACACACTCCTGTCTGGCCTGACACATAATGACCGCTGGTACAGGGGTGCCATGGACACATACCACCCACTAGATATTGACATACATCTGTACAGCATCCCACTGCTCTGTCTGACATACATAACATTTAAGGGAGGGCCAGCAGCAGTATATCTGGCTAGTATCTGCACATAACATCCCACTGTTTAAGTACACTAAGCTGCTAGGCATGTAACAATGCATTGTGCAGGCTACAGGCAGGCTGGCTCAACACTGGCCTACTTCTCGTATGGGGTGATGCACATGTACCTGCATATATAGCAGGCATGACAGCCATGTCACAGCACAGGGTAAGATAAACCTCTGGGACAGTGCATAACCACAACCAATGTGAACACAGCCACAGCCACATATGGTAAGCTAGCATAATATTACAGTATATGGACTATCTGTTCTACACCATCCTCATATGTGTCACTCACAGAATGACCCTACATATACTGGGCTGCTACACAGTTTGTCATGATGGCTGTTAATGGTATGGGACATGTGTGTGGATGGCCCTACAAACATGCACGGCAAAACAGTACCATACAGTTGGGCAGCATGTAACATCTGAGAGAAGGGGAGGTAGAACAATGACATCTACCACAGTCTGTACACAGGCTGAGGTACATATTAACAATACACACACTGCAGTACTGTACAATCATCCACGGAATGTCCAGCTTATGTCATGAAATATAACCACTACTGTACATGACATGTATAGCAATCTGGTATATCACTGGCTTGTTTTCAGATATAATGACAGTATTTATGGTGTACAGCATATATGCACCACTTCATGCACGCCATATGTACAAAGGTTGACAGAGGTGTGGTTGACATCACATACACAGGGCCAGCATAGACATGTTACTGTGATAACCCCATATAATTTCCATTGTAACAGAGTTTGTTGCAACATATGTCCTATGAGGGATATGAAGTCAGTAACTGTCACTGCATTCACCATCTACAGACTGCAATCCTCACACTACCTTCTGCATTCCATGGATTGATGTATTGTGGCTAACACATGAAACCATAGGCACAACACTGCCCAGTCTGCAGATTACCCTGCAGATGGGGATTCCTCATATACATGGAACTGACATGGGAGGTATTGCTACATGTACGATAGGCATATCCAGACAAACACTGTTAAACCAACATTACTCCAAATGCAGTATGGCAGCACTTACAGTCTGTAGTCAGGTCAGGCACATCTCTCTTCTGTTGGTTGCCCTCTTTCCACAGTGTATGTTGTTAGAGGTAAATCCCCAATTCATCTGGGATGCTGTTTGCTAAACGTCAAATCTATTTCCTGCTCACAGTGACTGTAAAGGCACAACACCACCACGATGGTCCTAGGTATTGGAGTGTGTTTTCATGCAATTGGCTATGGGATTGTTACCACAGCTGTTCCACATGGAATCAGCTAGGGGAGGGCTGCAATTCATGTAGAGGCCATCAGATGATCATGAGCATCATGTAACATACACATGCTGCTGCCTAAGCAAAGCAGGTGTGGGTCTTCACATCCACCAGAGAGGGAGTGGGGGAGGCAGACAGAAGCAGATACATGTCAGGGAGGTGTGGGAGGGTAAAACTGAAGCATGTTTGCATAACATAACTACCAGCACAGGGTATCAAACCCCCAACAGCTATGTAGTGCTATCACAGTTCGATGCAGTTATTGGATGTACCACATGGGTTACCTGATGGGGAGCACTCAGAACATATATGTCAGGGTGAGTGACATCTGCAACAGGGATACAGTAGATATATGGTAGGTGTCGTACACGTGCCTGTCTACATGAACATGTACCAGTGTCAACACAGGCACACTCACACAGGGATGCACACCCATTGACACACTTGACAGGGCCAGGAGTGCAACTCATCAGTAGTGGGATTGCCACAACACATCAATGTGCAGGTATCACATGCACCACACGGGTCATACGGAGGCCATATGGGCAAAGAGTATGAGGAGATGTCAGACATCAGACAGCATGCTTCAGTATGCCCTGGGATTTGTAGTGAGTGTGGATGTGGACAAACGCATGATACAACACACACATATGTACACACAGGGTGCCATTTCTGACATGCATGGGTGCATGTCTACACGGGTGTGTGGTGGTCAACTGTGCCAGCAGGCTGTACAAGGGTAGGCAATGGGTATACCATGGCATCAGCCAACACAACAATGGTCTTCATTGTGGCCAAGGGCTGTAGTTACTGCATTTGCCCACACAGGTGGGTATTGCATCCCCCATCCAGTCAACTGGGTGACTATTGTGTGTGGCCAATGCTGTACACCACATGCCATGTATGTGTTCCTTAGTCCATGACATGGATGGTGTCTGGGATGTGCACACCTCCCACATGCATGTACAGTGACATTTAGAACTGTACCTGGGGTGTATGGCCCATGTTGTGAACACAGCTTATCATCAGTGGTGCCAGTCTTGCCCACATTTGGCAGGAACTGGTAATTGGCAGCAGGTTTACCCTTCACCTACATTAATAGCATGCCAACAGCATTCCCTGATGTCAGTGTCATCTGTCCATACAGGGCATGTTGTCAGGCATGGTATGTCCATTGTGAGCCACATGTGATGGCACCACAAGTGGTGCAGTTGTCCATTAGGGAACATGGTGGAGGTGCACTATCTGCATGTACGTGCATATTGGATGGATGGGCAGGGTGACATGCCCTCTGTAGCCCACTGCTATCACTCCATAGTTACTATTAGTGGCCAATATGCAGTGTACTACCCACATATTGGCTGTTGCCTAGGCATGTGTGTGCGTATGACACATGGGTTGAGTGTGTGCTCTGGTTAATAGTGGGGTTGCTAATTTGGATTGGCTGGCCTTGATGTCACATGTATGGGTATGGCTTTGCACCCCAGCCTACCAGCTATTTTACATCTGTTATCTTTGTATGGTTGACATTGTGATATATAGTAGGGCCACCATAAAAGTAATAAGCAAAACTCCCTCCACATTGGCCACAGACTCACCTCTACACAGAATACGAGTTACACACACACACACACACACACACACACACACACACACACACACACACACACACACACACACACCACACCTGTCATGTTTGGGAGTTGAACCCCTACCTAACTAGTTTATTGCACTACCGCACTACACAGTTACAGTACACACCATGGACATTACTGGAATGCTTCTTCCCCAAAGATGTATTTCACAGTGACTGACATCAGCAGGATTACCAAAGTAGGGCATTTCAACTGTACTACAAATGACTAGCCTAAAATGCATTTCTCCCTACACAGACAGTGAGACACATACAAAACATCCACAACTGTCATGTGTGGGTATAGAACCCCTGACCAAGGCCTATATCACACTACAGCAAGGAGCAGTTATAGGTCGTACCACAGTGATTGCAGGGAACTTTTTCCCCGCAGTTGTATTTCACAATGAATGACATCAGCAGGATTGGCAAAGTAGGGCATTTGAAATGTACTGTGAGTGAGTAGCCTATGATGCATTGCTCCATACACAGACATTGAAACAGACGTAAATCATCCAGAACTGCCATGGGTAGTGATGGAACCCTACCACCATTCTAAATCACACTACAGCAGTACACAGTTACAGGATGTGCTACAGACATTACTGGGCTATGACTTTCCCAGAGGTGTATTTCTAGGTGAGTGACAAAAGCAGCCTTCAAACCACAAATCAAAATACCCACAGGGTACAAAACTAGTAAAAACAAATAAAGAACCACGTCCTAAGCACAAGGAAGAGAGTTTATTCAGCATCAGCAGTCTTGCCAACGTTGGGTATATGAATTCTACGGAGTGTGTATGACCTAAAATGCATTGTTCGTCACTCAGTCAGAGACACAAAGACACACAGATTCAAACACAGTTGCCAAGTCTGGGGTTGGAACACCTACCTAATTACTTTATCACACTACAGCAGTATGCAGTTACTGGATGCACTACAGAGATTACTGGGCTATGACTTACCCAGAGGTGTATTTCTAGGTGAGTGACATCAGCAGCCTTGCCAAAGTTGGTATATGAATTGTACGGGGTGTGAGTGGCGTAAAAAGCATTGCTCTTTACTCAGTCAGACACACACAAGCACACAGTTGCCAGGTCTGGGGTTAGAATGCCTAACTAACAACTTTATCACACTACAGCAGTATGCTATTACAGGATTTGCTATGGAGATTACCGGGCTATGATTTCGCCAGAGGTGTATTTCTAGGTGAGTGACATCAGCAGCCTTGCCACAGTTGAGTATATGTATTGTACAGGGTATGAGTGGCCTAAAAAGCATTGCTCTCTACTCAGTCACACACACACACACACACACACACACACACACACACACACACACACACACACACACACAGATTCACATACTAGCCAGATATGGTGTTAGAACACCTAGCTAAATAGGTTATCACACTGCAGCAGTACACAGATACAGGACATGCTACAGAGATTACTGGGCTATGATTTCCCCAGGAGTGCATTTCTAGGTGAGTGACATCAGCAATCTTGCCACAGTTGAGTATATGTATTGTACGGGGTGTGAGTGGCCTAAAAAGCATTGCTCTCTACTCAGTCAGACACACACACAGATTCACACACTAGCACACAGTTGCTAGGTCTGGGGTTAGAACACCTACCTAACTAGGTTATCACACTACAGCAGATACAAGATGCATTATGGAGATTACTGGGCTATGAGTTCCCCAGAGGTGTATTTCTAGGTGATTGAGATGAGCAGCCTTGCTACAGTTGAGTATATGTATTGTACGGGGTGTGAGTGGCCTAAAAAGTATTGCTATCTACTCAATCAGACACACACAGATTCACACACTAACACACACAGTTGCCAGGTTTGGGGTTAGAACACCTACCCAGGTTATCACACTACAGCAGTATGCAGATACAGGATGCGCTACAGAGATTACTGGGCTATGATTTCCCTAGAGGTGTATTTCTAGGTGAGTGACATCAGCAGCCTTGCCACAGTTGAGTATATGTATTGGACGAGGTGTGAGTGGCCTAAAAAGCATTGCTCTCTACTCAGTCAGACACACACATAGATTCACACACTAGCACACAGTTGCCAGGTCTGGGGTTAGAACACATACCTAACTAGGTTATCACACTTCAGCAGTACGCAGATACAGGACACGCTACGGAGATTACTTGGCTATGATTTCCCCAGAGGTGTATTTCTAGGTGATTGACATCAGCAGCCTTGCCAAAGTTGTGTATATGAACTGTACGGAGTGTGAGTAGCCTAAAAAGCATTTCTCTCTGCACAGTCAGAGACAGAGAGACATGCACATGAACACACACTCACACAGTTGCCAAGTCTGGGGTTAGGACTACTTCCCAACTAGTTTATCACTACAGCAGTACGCAGTTATGGGATGCGCCATGGGAATTACTGAGCTACAGCTCTTCCAAAGGTGTATTTCACATTGGATGACCTCAGCAGGCTTGTCATGATACTGCTATGGGGAGGGCGGTGTGTGCATGAGCCATAGTCCATTCACGTAGGGGTTGACATGACACATGCAGGCACACACGGGGTCATATGCCACAGGTACGTGTATACAGCTACTAGGTGACTACTTCCTTGTACAGTCATGTTGCACAGCTGGCACGTGCAATATGCTGTCATACTGACAGATACTGGTGGCTAGTATCTGCAGTGAGTGACACTTGCACCTCATGTGTTTGGGGCCCTTTGGCTGTGTGCTGGGTGGGACAGGCCCAGATGGTTCCTTGTCACGGTCACCCTCTTCCACACAACTATGTCCGTCTATCTTTGGCTTATTATACTGTATTGTCCTTACATATATGTCTGTACTCCTATCCACTGTGTGTGCAAGGTAGGAGTGGTGCATACTGACATGTGTCTGCACTAAGAACTCCAACTGCCAGATATGTCTGGTCCACTGGTGTTTGCTAACATGGCCTTCATGTGTTTAAGTGTGTGAGCATGCCCAGTATGGCCTTTCAGTACGTTGTTGACTGACATTGCCTTCATTCCTCTAAGTGTGTGAGCATGCCCAGTATGGCCATCTATATTGCATGTGTGGATCAAGTCCAGGTAGTTTATACTGCAGTGCTGACCTTTGTGTTGCAGCATGCTGTGTCTGCAGGGTATACATTGGTCATTTGGCATTGACTGTTGCTCCATGTCTGCATAGAGGGGTGGAGGGACACCTGACTGTTTCTACATTTCAACACAGGGGTGGGGGGGGGCACACCTGACTGTTACTATAAGTGTGCGGAGGATGGTGGGGCACACCTTACACTTTTATACATTTGCTAAGACTGCACTGGTATGTCAGGTACACCATTTCAGTCTGTGGTCTTACCTATCGTGCTGGCTAGAGGCATACTAGTGTACTACAGATCTAGCTTTAAATACCTACATATTAGTTTCTGTCTTCCTAGCCTTCACAACTTACATCCCACTGGCTGGCCTGCTGTAGTCTGTCTGTGTAGGCCTGGGGTAGGGGTTACCCATAGGGCTCATTCAGGGGCCATAGTACAGCATTTGTTTGTGTTTGTCTACACCTATCCTGCTGGCTGTGATTGTTGTTGGGTATGTGCCCCCCCAACTGGCATGTGTGAGTCACTTACCTTGTGGGTGTCCCAGTATTGAGAGTGGTGCTTCAGGGTTGCCTATGTCGGATGCACATAGTACACTACTTCTACATGGTTGAGCACAGGTAGTGTCATGTTTGGCATCCCTTTTACTGTATGTGCAAGTCGGAGAGCGGTGTCATTCCTTGGGTCCCTACTGTGTCAGTGCATGTTCTATGCATTGCCTCTTTGCCAAGGCCAGGGCATACTGGGCATGCCCCATTCTGCCTAATGGGGCAGGCTCAGGTTGTTCCTCCTCCTCCGAGTCACTCTGCACCTGTGCAGGCCTTAGCACTGGTGGGGGGGGGGGCGGTGTGACCCTGCCCCATACTGTTCCTGCTGCAGCTGTTTCCGCAGGATCATATTGTATAGCATGGCACATACAAGGACAATTTGGGTACATGTAGTTGCTGAGTACTGCAATGCTCCACTGGATGTGTCCAGGCACCGGAACTATGACCTGAGCATCTCAAACACATGCTCTGTTATGATTTGCGTTTGTGCGTGTGCCTCATTATGTAGTTCTTGTTCAGGTATGTGTGCATTCCTGATGGGTGTCATCAGCCATGGCTCCAGTGCGTATCCAGCATCCCCCACTAGGTGACCGTGTGGGAGGTTCCCATTGGCAAATGTCTGGTACAGCTGCGTCAGATGCCAGATGTGGGAATCGTGGTAGCTTCTAGGGCAGCCAGCACACACATCCCTTATTATGCCCTGGGCATCGCACATGACCTGGCAGTTGATGGAAGGAAAGCCCTTGAGGTTGATGTAGACCCTACCCCGCTCACCTGATGGTGCTTTAATGTGTATGTGCATGCAGTCTATTGCACCCACTACCTCAGGGTATTCTGCTATTTGGTGGAAGAGATGCATATTGCTGGCCAATGCCTCATGGGTGATGGGGAAATATACGTGCTCACCGACATGTGCTGAGATGGCATCCAGGAACTGGTGGAGTACCCTGGATGCTGATGCCTGTGAAATCCCCATCATATGGCAGTTGGCCTTTGGAAGGTACCTGTAGCTAGTATTCTTAGGCCTACACGTACTTTGGTATCTACTGGGATGGGTTCCCCTCTGTTAGTTCTGTGTGTCAGGCACCGCTCCCCTATGCTTAAACAGCTGAGATCGGTAAAAAAAATTAAAAGTTGATTTTTCTATTTTTTTAACAGTTTGCAATGCCAATGGCCTTATACTTGGCCATTGGCATGCTTCCTCAATGATATGCAGCCTTTATTTGTAGCTGTCATACTTCTGTTTTGGAATTTGCAGAAATGTACTCAGTTACTAACCGAGTACATTTCTGCAGATTGCACTAGTCTTGCACGGACTATTGCAAGCTTTCTGGATTGCAAAATCACTGCATTTGCATGGATTTCTCCTGCAAATTAGGTGATTTGCATACCAGGGCTTAGTCCGTGCAGGATTAGTGCTGGAGCTCTTGTGCACGCCCCTGCCGGCTGTTCCAGGATCGCACAGCAGACATATTGCCTGTGTGAGCTCCTGCACTCATCTTGCACTCTGTGCAAGCTTTTGAGAATCTGGGGAATAGTCTCTCAGCGATAAAATAAGCAAGCTTAACAATCTGAATGAAAGAAAAACAAATACTTACCAACTACACCTTAATGCTATTAAGCTCAGTGCCTATACAGCAATTAAGAGAACAGCATGTTTAAAACCAAATAAATTAGAGCCTTGCCATACAACATTGATTTACTCTTGCAGCAAAGATAGTAATATAATAACTCATGATCCAGTTAAATTAGCAAGTTTTAAAAAAAATTCTCCCATGTCATATGCAGTGTGTGCAAAGACTGAGCTGTAAGCTAAGTCTGACAATATAGCCAAGATATTTAATGATAATTTTCTTCAAATTCCATAGTCATTCAGGGCTGTGTCTTTTTAGTTATAGTACATAATTCTATTACTACCATAATAACTTATGAATGGATAATTGATGCTTTTCAAAATAAGTAATTTCACATAATCATTGAACCAGGGGCATAGCCTATGCATTATATTTCTGTTTAATCAGTACTGACAGAAAGCTTGTTTATTTCAAGAGTGGAGAAAGATTTTACTTACTTATATTCACAAAGTGGCAATGGTAGAGCACTCAGTAATTTTATGTCCTGTAGTTTAGCTTATAATCAATGCAAAGTTATAGTAAAATGAATAATATTGAATGCTACTGATCTATTCCAAAATTGTTAGTAAAAGGGAATTATATATGATGAATTTCATTTCCGACTTTTGGACTGTATCTTTATTTATGAATGGGATGTAGTTGTTAATTTTGTCCACATGGATATGGTTATTTTTATATCCATTTCAGCTCTTGCCCAATGGCACCCCTTCTTGTGCCTCATTGGCTGGTTCATTCAAGACATCCAAATGAAGAGCCAGCAGACTGTGACAAGCTGTGAAGATTATTTAATGTAAAAAGCACATAAATAAACAGACCGGTTTCGGTTTAACAAAATTTAACAGCCTTCCTCAGTGTTAATATTAAACCATAAAACAGTGTGCTTAAATACCTAATGGCTATACCCATAAGCCATGTCATTGGTTAAATAATTATAAGTATTCATTTAGTCCAGTTGAAAATAAAGCACCTAATTTTATGATCCACTTTTTTCTTTGGAGGCCAAAAGACTATGCCAACCTCCTTTATTTGTCTTATTTCCTGATATTTTATAAATAATGGTAAATCTGAAAATAGCATTTGGATGATTAATGGTATGTTTATATAGGGCACTTGTGGGTTTCCTGTTCCTAATACCACTTAGGTGTTCTGAAATATGTATGCGCAGGGTCTGTATGTCTGTCCTACATAAAAGGCATGACGTGCAGGTTGCTAAATATATGAGCCAATCTGGCCCACAATTGGCAAAAAAAGTTATATCATACACTTGTCCAGTGTTGGTACTTGTAAATTCCTTAGTTTTATTGACGGACTTACAGTGTGTGCAACGCCCACATGGCACACATCCTGTCAGTAAATCCCCAATCATGGTCCTCTGGGCCCAATCCCTATTTGGCTGATGACTATGTTTATAATGGCTCAACTGGGAATTCATATTCCTACCTCTCCTGAAGGAGAACTGACATATTTCTTTTAAAATAGATGATAAGATGTAATCTACCCATAAAATATTCCACTGTCTCCAAACTGTATTCAATAAGATGTCTGTATTTCGGCCATAAGTAGTCAAGAGCCGAAGACTGGGATTTTTAATGGTAGGTTTAACTTTATACTTAAGCATATCCTGTCCATCCATTTTGGATGCCCAGTTGCTTGCACTTAAGACATGGCCCATAGGATATCCTCTATTGCGGAATCTGATGGTGAGGTCATCCCTATAGTGTATGAAGTCCTCTGGCTCGGAGCATATCTTCTTCATTCATAAATATTGGGACCTGGGGATATTCTTGCATATGTGTGGATGTTAAAAGCTGGAGGCATGGAGAAGGGAGTTGTACTGAGGGTACTTCCTATATACTTGGGTACTTAAAGTATGGTCAGCATTCCTGTTGACCAGTACATACAAAAATGTGATGTGCTGTGAATGAAAAGTGGCTGTAAACTCCAAGCCCCATTTATTTTCATTTAGGTAGTTGACAAATTCCCTCAAATATACCTTATCACTTCTCCATACAATCCAGCAGTCATCCAAGAATCTTCTCCAGATATCAATTTCATCTAGATATATGTTACGAAGAGGGTCATATATAATGAATTCCTCCACATATGCCATGAATAAATCGGTGTAGATGGGGGCAAATGATGCCCCCCATCGCCGTCCCCTTAACTTGCCAAAAACACTGGTCCCCATAAAAGAACACATTCTTAGACAGGATATATTCAGCGAGCCTAATAATAAATGTATTCATACCATGTCTATATAGTTCAGACTTCTTAAGCCAGTATTCAAGGGCCTCCAAACCCACCCAGTGAGGTATATTTGTATAGAGGATGGATACATCTAAGGTACACAATAACCAGCCTGGTTCCAATTGGTTATCGGCAATGATCTGGAGGAATTCAGTGGTGTCACGAAGTCTAGATCTTACCCATTGTAGTAGAGGCTTAAGCTTTAGAGTTAAATATTGTGATAGGGTTCAGTGATGGATCCTCTTCCTGAAACTATGGGCCTCACAGTAGGATGCTCAGAATCCTTATGCATTTTGGGGAGAAAATAGATGTATTGGCTAGAAGGATCTTGTATAGTTAAATGTTTACATTCTTGTTCAGAAATACCTTCTTCCATAGCTTCCAACAAAAAGGACTTAATTTCTCCCCTAAATTTATGGGAGGGATCCAAAGGTATCCTCATATAATACCTTGCATCTCCCAATTGCCTCAGAGCCTCATTGTTATATTCTTCCCAATTCATGACCACCATTGCTCCCCCTTTGTCTGCTGCCAATATAACCAGGTCTCTATTATTAACCAAACCCATTAAAGCCTTCTGTTCCATCTTTGAGAGATTATTGGGTTTTGGTATAACTTCCTTATAGTTATAATACAAGTCCTTGAGAACTGATGTCTGAAACATATGCACATTAGTGTTCATGGGTGCATTAATCTTAGATTTATTATATGAAAATTCTTCCTGCTTGCCAACACCATCAGAATCCTTAAAGAAAATTCTTAAGTTTAGCAACCTGCAGAATGCCATCACATCTTGTGCCAACTGATCTTCCGGCACAAAAAAACAGGGATGAAATTTAATCCTTTGTTTAATACCTTTATTTCAACATCTGTCAATTGTACATTGGAAATATTTAAAACATTATTCAACACAGTTATGTCCAGGTCATACGTTCCATTAGTGTCTCCATCTGCTTGTTTTTCCTATGTTTTCTATCCCCCCCTGACCTGCCTAGATCTAAAGGATGGGCCCTTTTTGATAGGGGTGAATCCCCCTGGTGCTGTTTATCAAGATCCATGTTGGATGAAGTTTCATCCCCTGATGTTTCATTATTGGAGCTAAGGGAACTGGACCGCTTTAAGGTGGATCTGTGTCTCTTACGTTTACCCCTCATTCTGGTGGTATCATTAAACCTGACCTGTTTGTTCACCCTAGAAAACTGGGTTCCCCTCTCATTATCTGTGATATCCCTTTGATATTTTTTAACCTTTTTCGCTTTCAGATACTGTTCCAGATTCATCAGGTCCTTGGATAATTTATCCACACATATCTGATACACCGGTTTCCCCTGGAAAGATTGAGCTGTTTCACACAGCTTCACAAGTTCTATCATTTCAGACTCAATTGTCCTTTCATAATAATCCAGTAAAACCTTAACAAAACCTATGGAGGCTTGTTGTTGGGTCTTAGCCCATTCCTCCATTAATTCTGCATCTATTGTAACCACCATGGGTTGTAAACAAACCCTCAAACCTCTTGGAACCAAATTCTTGGCTATATAGGCCTTAAAAAGTTTGGCATGCCAAACATTGGCCCTTAAAGTACTCATAGATTTGGTTAAATTTTGAAAATGATTTTCACAATCCAGAGCCCCAGCATTTAGGGAAGATCCCTGACAATGTTGCTCATCATTGACCAAACCAAATACCCCCAGATCATCTTTATCCACAGATAATACCTTCAACAATTTGGTTAACTCCATAATGCAAAATAACCACTCAGGAACAGTCAATAACTAGTATCAAATATAATGGTTTATAATATAAGTAAAACCCAACGGTATATAGAAATATATCTGTAAGTAATAGCTGGTGTTCCCAAAAGCATTATAAATAATCTTAAAATACAAAAATTTCCCCACTCCAAATAATAGAGTAGTTAGTGAACCATCCTATAACCACATTCCAAAAGCATATGGTATAGAAACCCTTGCTTATGTCTAAATGGGTATGCTACATTCCTTGTGTTGTGGTCCCAAATTCCACATTGTACAGCCACTATCTAACACAAAGGAACTATAATAGCCTTACCCTATGAACGTAAATCCAGCCCTAAAGGCTTTGTGGTATATCAAGCAATGTTGTTTCACATCCAGATCGGTTATAAGATTGTCCAAGTGAAAATTTGATTATAAGGCACTGCCAGCCCCCTTCACAGAAATAATCTATATTGTCAAAATCTCCTTTGGCACCAATCCAAAATTCATAAAATATTAACTATATCTAGCTTGACTGTTCCAAGGGAAATTTAAATAGAGTGACAAATTATTTAATACAGGTCAAATAGATGTGCAATGGAGTCAGGGAAACCCCCCAATATTAACATCCTTATGATATACAGGAACAAGGCAGACCAAGCACCTGCAATTCAAAAGTATATATTTCTCGGTTCTTCTTTCAATTTCAAATCATAAGTAACCAAACTCAAAAAATCCTTTCCAATAAGTTTGAGTCAAACATCCAGTAGTAACATACAGTAGGAAACATGAATAATTAGAGTGTTAAATACATCTTATACCTGCATAATACGAAGAATCACAATATATAATGCAAAAAGGTTATTAAATTATTTCAAACAACATATCAAGGAAGGGAAACCTAGGTAGAAAATGTCAGACAAAGTTGATCCATAATTATCAACTGCCATTGAATACGAACAAATTAGTCCCAATGTTCATAGATATTCCAATGTCCACCCAGAAAAAATATTAAACATCCAAACAAATGTCCCAATATATGGACAGTTTCAACATTTTAATGTAAAATCCCAATCCAAGTAACTCGTGCGACTCTTTCAATCCAAACAAGTTGTTCAAAGACAGTTCCTTCCACCACATTAGCCAAATATGACTGAAATAACTGTCCCTTTATGATTTCCACAAAGGTTGAGAAAATACAAAGTCATATGTCGACATGTGCCATCATGTAACCAGTCTCCTAGTTAGCAACAAGTCCCGCACATTTATAATAAACCAAAAAGTTATTAGGCTGCCCATACAAAAAAATATATATTTAAATAATGAAAATCAGGGGCTAAAAATGGAAACCCCTTAAGAATGTTTAAAAGCGCCAGTTCCATTGCTCGCTTTTACCCAAATAGGCTTCAATAATAAGTCCAGATATCAGAAGTAAGCCGATAAAATCAGTAAGTGAAAAAATCACATTTGAATATAATTTCAGTCACACCTCAGATGTTAGGAGCAGAAAACGTACATACCAATAATGGTTGCAGAGCCCAAGTTGCTTATAAACCAAAAAAACCGAGACAGTAAACGTTCTCACTTCACAATCCGTTCAGCCGAAATTATAATGGAAAAGCCCCATACAGTTCAAATGCCAATCTTCCAAATGATAAATCAGATGAAGTGGTTAGGAAAAAAGTGGATCCAAACCAAAAAATATAAAACATCATCCAGGATAGGCTTGATATACAGTACATCCAACAGCTACATGTCCAGGCCCACAGCAGGAACAAAAGGACCCAAAGTGAAACCAAAGAGAATCCTGCAGGTAAGGCAGCTGCACGGCTCAAAACCAAAAATCCAAACATCCAAATGAAGAGCCAGCAGACTGTGATGAGCTGTGAAGATTATTTAATGTAAAAAGCACATAAGTAAACAGACCAGTTTCGGCTTAACAAAATTTAACAGCCTTCCTCAGTGGTAATATTAAACCATAAAACAGTGTGCTTAAATATCTGATGGCTATACCCATAAGCAACTAATTTTATGATCCACTTTTTTCTTTGGAGTACAAAAGACTATGCCGACCTCCTTTATTTGTCTTATTTCCTGATATTTTATCAATAAGGGTAAATCTGAAAATAGCATTTGGATGATTAACGGTATGTTTATATAGGGCACTTGTAGGTTTCCTGTTCCTAATACCACTTAGGTGTTCTGAAATACATATGCCCATGGGTCTGGATGTCTGTCCTACATAAAAGGCATGACATGTGCAGGTTGCTAAATATATGAGCCAATCTGACCCACAATTGGCAAAAGAAGTTATATCATACACTTGTCCGGTGTTGGTACTTGTAAATTCCTTAGTTTTATTGACGGACTTACAGTGTGTGCAATGCCCACATGGCACACATCCTGTCAGTAAATCCCCAATCATGGTCCTCTGGGCCCAATCCCTATTTGGCTGATGACTATGTTTATAATGACTCAACTGGGAATTCATATTCCTACCTCTCCTGAAGGAAAACTGACATCTTTCTTTTAAAATAGATGATAAGAAGTAATCTACCCTTAAAATATTCCAATGTCTCTGAACTGTATTCAATACGATGTCTGTATTTCGGCCATAAGTAGTCAAGAGCCAAAGATTGGAATGTTTAATGGTAGGTTTAACTTTATACTTAAGCGTATCCTGTCTATCCATTTTGGATGCCCAGTTGCTTGCACTTAAGACATAGCCCATAGGATATCCTCTATTGTGGAATCTGATGGTGAGGTCATCCCTATAGTGTATGAAGTCCTCCAGAACACCTAAGTGGTATTAGGAACAGGAAACCCACAAGTGCCCTATATAAATGGATCTACCTTACTAGATCGACATGTTAAAACAGTGAAAACGACTTCACCGACGCCAGAAGATCGACAGTTCACAAACACGACACCGCATACACCCGACACATCATACCAACAAACAAAACAAATCCTCTATCCAAAACCCACACACACAACACAAGCACACCAAAATCCTTACAAACAAACACTAACCCATACATACACAACTATCTACAACCCTAACCCAAACCCTTACCCTAAGGTCCGTCACTATCGCACACTCACCTAACCCGCGCCCTAACCCTAACTCACTTATCCCACCCCTACCCCTACAGACCGCCAACATCGCACTTACCTTACTGCACCCTTACCTAACCCGCGCCCTAACCCTAACTCACTTATCCCACCCCTACCCCTACAGACCGCCAACATCGCACACTTACCTTACTCGCACCCTTAACTAACCCGCGCCCTAACCCTAACTCACTTATCCCACCCCTACCCCTACACACCGTCAACATCGCACACTTACCTTACTCGCACCCTAACGTCCGTCACTACCGCATACTTACACATCCTTTCCCCATCGCAGTTTTCTCAGCGTCGGTGTCTTCCTCCGTCGGTCTTCTGCCTTGTCGATTTTCTGGCATCGGTGAAGTCGTTTTCGCTGTTTTAACATGTCGATCTAGTAAGGTAGATCCATATAAACATACCATTAATCATCCAAATGCTATTTTCAGATTTATCATTATTGATAAAATATCAGGAAATATAGGAAATTTGAGGATCCATGGCTTATGTAGATGTTGTGCATGTGCTCTGAGAATTCGTGGCTTACTCAGCTGCTGTTTATGTGCATTGATATTCCCTGGCTTATGTTGCTGCTGGGTTATGTTCTGCATCTCCGGTCAAGGTTTCTTTTATAAACTGTATTGTGTATTATAGCTAGAACTGATGTCGGATTTACAACTAGCTTTTTAACTTGATGTCCGAGCCTAGCACCAGGCATCGGCATGTGTTTTCCAACCTGCCCTCTAACTACCCAGTAGCGTAATTCAATGCTGCTGATTTGAACCGCCAAGCAGACTCTAAAGCACACCATATCTTGTCTGCATGCTATCTAAAGTATGTAATGTGCCAAATTATCTAAAGTGCTATATAAAGTCCACTGCGGTACCAGCTGCACAGCTTCCTCTATCAGCAATCCTTAGTTTTGCGATCACTGCTCTGCCCAAGTGCATTGCTTAGTGTAATCCATCCATATGCCTATGAAATAGCTAGATATCTCTAACATTATGTAACCAACTGACCCTGTTCTTTGTAGGCTCTGCTTAAGGGCATTATTGATATTCTGAGTTGCTTCTCAGTGTTTTTATCACCTCTTTAGCTATAGTTCTAGCATTTTTGCAACCATTGACCCTGCTTATAGTATGCTCTGCTCTATTGCTTTGCTAAATGTTTATATGTGGTAGCGACTAGTTTTTAGAACTGTTATATGGGCTCTCATTGTCATTTCACTTGATATACCCTAAAAGTTCATCTATTGTGTCCGGGCAAGCCATTTTGCTAAATCTCCTAGCATGTTACTAATAGTGTCTTCACACTCTGGTCTATGGTGCTTGCATAACAACCAGAACCTGCATGTTCTAAAGCTGGTTTAAGTAACATTTTTAAGTATTGTAAATATAATTGTATGTAGTATTTGCTCATGTGTCTTCACTTTCTACTGCATTTGATATTCCCTGCACTCCACCTTCCTCATTAATGCTGTCTTCCTTTCTCTCCCCTGCACCCCTCCTCCTCCTCCTCTCAGCTGTATACCCTCCTCACTCTTTTTCTCCTGAACTTCCCTCCCCTTTCCCCTAACAATATCTAACTCTATTCTCTCTTTTATTACAGCCATTCTACCCAGGTGTCGTCCCTGCTACTAAACTTCAAAGAAAGCTCTCCTGCCATCTCTGAACGGACACCCTGAACTGCCCGTTTTGTTAAACTGTGACCTACCTGCCTTGGAAACCCAGTCAGAAACCCACTGTGTAGGTAGTTTAATCATACCTTGGAACTGTATTCATACAATTATCCCCTTCTAAACTGAGGTGTTTGTGCTTGCAGCCTCCCGCAGCCATAAACCTCCCACATCCCTCCTACAAAGCTCCCTGCATCCCATAGGTATATCTCACTCTTTAGCACCCAAGCACTACCCCATTTCCACCACTAGATGTTAGCACTCCTCAGGATATGTATTTTACTTATGCTACTTTCCTAAATTACATCGCATGAGCTACTAATTTAATTATCCTGTCTCCCAAACAGTCACTCTCTGTCCCTGCCCTTAGTGTTTCCCCTAGATCATCACTTACCCAGTACAGCAGGACTAGCCCTTGTCCATAGCCTCTCTCACAGATTGTTTTTCTCCAGCAGGATTCTCCTCTCTTTGGCTCTACCCACTCCGTTCGCCCTGTGGGCTCACTCCACTCCCCTACCCTGCCTCCAAATTCCACCCACCCCCAGTACTTCTACATTTATTCTTGCCAGTAGTCACCTCCCCTCCTCTACCTCTCCACTCACAGTCCTCCTCTCTCTGCCTCTCCCCCTCTCACCCCCACCCCTCAATTAATAGCCACATCCATTATACAAATCACTATACTCTACTCCTCTCCCCTTCTTCACTCCATACCTTCTACCTCCCCTTCACTATACCTCCTTCTTTACTCCATCTTCTAAACTTATACCATCTCACTATGAACTCCTCTTCACCACCTACCCTTTTCATCCCCACTAATACCTTGCTAACTTTAACTTTAATTCTACTTTTCCATACTACCTCCTATTTCTCCACTCCTCTTCCCCTTCTCTCACATCCCACTACACCTCTCCCAGCCCCCATCTCACTCTTACAATACCTCACTTCCACACCATCTCAGCCTCATTAGTCCAGCCCAATCACCTCTACTACTTCAAACCAAAGATCTTACCCACATCAGCAAAACACAACTTCCCTAAACCTCTTTCTTATCATCCCCAACACTCAAAAGGAAAACTTTATCACTTACTACCTTCTTTCTTCATCCACCTACTTTTACCAGGTGATATACACCCTAACCCTGGACCTAGTTCCATCAACAACACCATCCCTCCAAACACAACCACAACTACCAGCCTCAAAAGCCTTAAATTAGTTACTCTAAATACCCAAAGTTTACAAAACAAAGTAACTAACTTCCATGCCTGGCTTAAGCAGAACCAACCAGACATAGTAGCCAACTCTGACACTTGGTTAAAACCATATATCTCTGACTCAGAAATTCTCCCCCCTGGTTACCAAACCATTAGATATGACCACATGAATAGAAGAGGTGGAGGAGTAGCCTTAGTATTCTCTAATAGACTCCCCATTATTCCTTACCAAAATCCCACTCCTCAGTTTAACAATGCAAAACCTGTCATAGGAGTACTACAAATGAATACTCATAAAAGTATCTGTATCATATCTGACTATATTCCCCCAGGTAACAACAACACAACTACATTAGAAGATATCCTCCAATGGGCCTCAACTAATATCCACCTAGAGACCTACATTCTAGGTGACATTAACCTATACTGGAATAAAATTAACAACCAAAATCCTGCCATATCTGTCAATCTCTTCAACTTCACCCAATTTACTAACTCTATCACCAGACCAACAAAACCAATCCTCTAGGATCCACTCTGGACTGGATTCTAACTACCCACCCTAACAACATTTTAGACTCGGGCATCCTTCCTGATTCTATTAGTGACCACCTGTCTGCCTTTATCCTTTGAGCAACCCATTTCTCCCCTCACCAGCACCATTATATACATACTCATAACTTTACTAACTTCAACCCTACAACCTTCTCTAATAGTCTCAAACAAACTAACTGGAATACTCTAAAAACACTCCCTCTAGATAATGCTGTTGATCACTTCAATTCCACCTTCCTAAATGTACTTAATATCCAAGCACCTCCATGATCTATTAGAGTCAAACCCAACCCCACACCATGGCTAACCAAGGAAACCAAAAAACGTATGCAACAGAGGGATAAATGCTGGAAACTTTCTCAGCACAATAAACATCCTGAAACCCTCCTTAAAAAATTAAGCAACTCTGCAACCTCACCAAAAGACACATAATCAAGGATAAACAATCCTACTATATGAAACTCCAGAGCAACCACTCCACAAACCCCAAAAAATTCTGGAACTCCATCAACTCACTCCTTCACCCAGGCACTAAAAACAGCCCTTGCCCTGATACTACTAAGACTGATCCAGAAATCGCCTCTCTTTTCAACTCCTTCTTTATCAACTCTATTGCTGAACTAACTAAATCCTTCCCAAACACCCCATCCTTACAAGCTAGTCATTCTACCCCAGCCTCTAAACCCAACCCCCCACCTTTGAACTTAATCCAATTCCAACCTCCTACATAAAAAAAACTCCTCAGCAAGCTGAAACCATGCTCCAATGCCCCAGATAAAATTCCCTCTAAGTTCTTAAAAATTGCTGTAGACGGCATCCCCTCCCCATTGGCATCTTAATCAACAGATCCATACAAGAATCTTATGTCCCCAAGCTCTGGCGTTCAGCCTTTAAACATCCTCTTCACAAAGGTGGTAAAAATAATAATACCTCTAACTTTCACCCCATAGCCATCCTCTCCCCAATATCAAAAATACTGGAAAAATGTGTTCACACCCAACTAATGCCCTTCCTAACCACAAACCATCTAATCTCTCAAACCCAACATGGCTTCCACCCTGGCCATAGTACTATTACTGCTCTTCTCTCATTCTTAGATATAGTCAACCATGCCCGCGACTCCGGAAATATCGTTTCTACAGTTCTACTAGACCTCTCCAAAGCTTTCGACACCATCTCTCATACCCATCTCCTCAGCCATCTGGCTAATCTTAACCTTTCTCACAATTCCCTGTCCTGGTTTTCAGGTTATCTATATGATAGATCTCAAGCTGTAAAATGGAAGAAAGGCACCTCTGACTTCCTTCCCACTCCTACTGGAGTTCCCCAAGGATCTATTCTTGGCCCTATGCTGTTTAACATCTTTGTCAATGGCTTCCACTCAGCCATCCCAAATACTAAAATAGTACAATATGCTGATGACTCCACTTTAATCTGCAGAGTCACCATCCTCCCAAAACTTCAATCTTACACACAAACCACCTTCTCTGCCACTGAGGACTGGATGTTGCAAAACTATCTATCTCTAAATGTTAACAAATCTAAAATACTACTCTTCACTCCTTCAAAATCCTGCCCACTTGATAATTTTTTTTCCAAATCAGAAGCTGCAACAATTTTACTATAGAAATTGTTCCCTATGCTAAACTACTTGGGGTTACCATAGATGAACACCTAAAATTTGACACATACATTCAACTAAACATCAAGAAAACCCATCAAAAACTCGGCCTACTATATAGAAACATCCATCATCTCACTCCTTCTACTAGACAAACCCTTGCCACCACCTACCTTCTCCCCTCTCTAATGTATGGTTCACCCATACTAACTAACCTATCTGCCTCCACCTCTTCCAAAATGGAAAGTTGTTACAATAAAATCTCCAAGTTTGCCATAAAAGCCAAACACTCCTCCCACCACTGCTCTGCCCTCCACTTAACTGGCTAGAACTTCCCAACCATCTCGACTACCTCCAACTTACTACTGTCCATAAGCTATTCTTTACCCTACCATATGCCCTGCTCTTTTCAACATCCTGCAACCTTACACCACTAACAGGCCACTTAAATCTTCCCACCTAAATCTTCTCACAGTCTCCAAACCAACCCACCCTGCTGGATGGCACCTCCTGTCCTTCTCCCTAGCCAAAAAATGGAACTCTCTCCCTCCTTCTCTACGAACTATTGAAAACACTAACAACTTTAAATCACATCTCCATTCGTACTTTTTCTCTAACTGGAAGTGCAATTTCACTTTACCCACCTAGCCTTCTTCTCTCCTCACTTTAAATCATATTTCCCCTACTTCCCCTTTGCCTACTACTTAACACCTCTAGAAATTACTTCTTAACACCTCTAGAAATGACTCTCTCTTCAGCATTATTTCTTGTACATTTTGTACATATTGTATCTAGTTTTCTTTCCCTGTCCTCCTCTCCCTTCATCTGTACCTGTTCTGGCACCCAAACAAGACACATTTTCTATACAAACACTGGAATTTTTTCCTTGCAACATATGACTTATTTGCTAAATTACTAATGTACCAGTTCATGTCTCTGTTCTACAAAGTATCTGCACCAGTTCATGACTCTGTTCTAAAAAGTGTCTGCACTCTCAATAGCTACTATAACTTGCTTATCTTATGTATCTGCATCCTGATGGGTACTTTATCTGAATACTTAGTGTTTACTATGTAAAGTGTAGCTTTACCAATGTACCAGTTCATGTCTGAATTTTGAATGGTTACTTTAATCCACAAATTCAATGTCTACTATGTAATGTGAAGCCTTACCAATTTACTTGTTTATGTCTCTATTTTTTTTCTACACCCTCCATATCAACTATATTTTGCTTTTCTTATGTATCTGTATCATGAATTGTAACTTTATCCAATATCTAATGTTTTACTACGTAATGTTCAAGCTTTTCTCTCCGGGCATCCACTGAAAATGGGCTCTTGAGCCCAGTGGACCCCCCCCGCTCTGGTCACCAAACTGAAATAAAATAAAAAATAAAATAAATAAGACAAATAAAGGAGGTTGGCATAGTCTTTTGGACTCCAAAGAAAAAAAGTGGATCATAAAATTAGGTGCTTTATTTTCACCTGGACTAAATGAATACTTATAATTAATTAACCAATGACATGGCTTATGGGTATAGCCATCAGGTATTTAAGCACACTGTTTTATGGTTTAATATTAACAGTGGGGAAGGCTGTTAAATTTTGTTAAGCCGAAACCGGTCTGTTTATTTATGTACTTTTTACATTAAATAATCTTCACAGCTCATCACAGTCTGCTGGCTCTTCATTTGGATGTTTGGATTTTTGGTTTTGAGCCGTGCAGCTGCCTTACATGCAGGATTCTCTTTGGTTTCACTTTGGTTCATTCAAGAGCCAGGCATTTCCTGTGTAGTGCAAGTGCAATATGGCCCATTTGCTTCTGTCCACGGCAGCTATAGCCTGTGAGGTGAGAGCTGGGCATTAGAGGGAAGGCCAGATTCTGGTCTCCAGTTGGTCCTTATTTAACCCATGTACATAGCTGGCTTATGGTGTCATTATAGCTGCTTTACTGGGGATAGACAAGTGTGCACACAAGTTAACTCTCTGGCTCAGTGCTGTGTAACATGAGCCTGTTATGGCCTCTTCTGCTAGTGGGAGTATATCCACTGGTGGGTGCTTCAATTTGGGAGGTTGGAATAATGGTTAAGATATTTGCATTACAGACACAAGGTGCAGGGTTTGATTCTTGCATGGGTTAATTGGCTAGGCTTAAAATGGCCCCCAAGGACAGTTAGCTTAGTAATAATCTATGAACTTATGTGTTGGGCCTTTTGCCTCCCTTGTTCCTGGTTGAGTCAGCTGGCATTGACTTAAGGAAATTATCTCCTACCCAGTCCCTTCAGCTCATGAGCTATTAGTTGAATATGGATCACCTGGATCATATCTGGGCTTCATCCCTTTTTGCCATGCGGCTGGTCTATGTCCAATGTCTCTGACTCCATTCCACATAAAGAGGTTATTATATAATTTAGTATTAATGTTTACATAATAAACTAAGTTGCTTAATGGTAAAACAACAGGCACCTGTATGTTTATTTACCTGGACACAGGCCAGATATATGTTTTGTTTCTAATGTTTTTTCCATGGGTATTTCCTGGATCCCCTTTTTAAGGCATTTCCTTTTCCAAAATCAAGTTTTATTAATCAGTACAGGTAGTGAGATTTGTAAACTGCTGTAAAATGCTTCAGATAACTGGATCCTTGGGTGATATTACTAAAATACAACGTTTGTTAATGACCTCTTTAAATTCTGTAAATGGCACACTCCTAATCTGACTGACAAAATATGTTTTACTCTACTGTTTAGAAGATGAGCTTATTCATCAACCATATATGACAAACCAGTATTCTGCTAGGGCTGTGACATCTATGAGAGCCTTTGGGGCATTACAGATCACAAGTTATTACATAAGTCCTATATTTGCAATATGGTACACAACTGTTTTAGTGTAATACATGTCCTTCTTAAGACAGAACTATCCAAAACAGTATAAATAGATTATATAAGACATATACAATCAATTTAGATGAACCCACATAATGTTTAAGAATGATTTTTTTTTTTGTGGCATACCTTTTATTTAGTAGTGACTTAAGTCTCATCGCTGACTTATAGAATGTCTTGTATTTTAAAGCTATTGTTTTCAAAAAGTTAAAGAAAACAATGTCAGTACTAAGTCTAGGAACATGCTTTTGGAACTACTTATTGAAAGGGCATGAAAATAAGCCTTTTATGCATCAGACTGGTTTGTAACCAAGTTTCTCCCCAAACTGTGGAACAAACCTTCAGTTGAAAGATGTGATTGTCTGAATTTATGTGCTTTTAACATACTTAAGAAATATGCCAGGATGTTAGAAAGGGTTATGGCAAGTATCAGCACAATGTCTTGATTATTATTTAACCCTAAGTTAACTCACCCACTTATGAACCCATGAAAGTGCAATCACATGACTGTCTTCATCACCCTGGCCTCATGACATAGAAGTATGAAGGCCTATTAGAACCTAGGCAACCTGTGTTTGATTTGTGGCATGAGCGCCTGAGATACCAGAGGGGAAGGATGAGCCTAAGTTGCTGACTATGGCTTGTTCATTTTCTAATGGAGTTTGTTTTCTAAGTCAACGGTAATGGTAACACCTAATGGTGACAGAGTGTGTCAACTACCTGTAATGGCAATGTTGGCTCACACTGTGTCAGGTAAAGAATTTCCTGCTGAGTGGGGGAATGAGAGGTGTGCATAGGAGCATGCATTCCTCTTCTCCGACTAACCTGCTAAGGTGAGTTGACAGGCAGAATATGGGTAGGTAGCTCTGAGGAAGTGACAAACTTATCCACTCCCCTCCACATTACACTCACCTCTACAGGAAATGATGGGCCAATAAGACCTCACAAATAGGATCGTATGGGCCATATGGCTCTGACCTAGCCTGTAGATGCCCAAATACTACCCTCATAGATTGAATGGGCCCCTCCCTCTATGTTGGGGGAGGTTAACAAAAAATTAAAACTTATCTTTTCCATTGTAATATCCTTGAAACAGTTCTCATGCTGAGACATTCAAGAGATATTAGTGGTTTTAAATGATTTAGTAACTCTAAACATTTTTTTTACAAAATAATTGATCTCGGATCAAAACAAAGGATGAGTTGGGCTATATTTGGTGGAATAATGTTGTTTCAGTGTTACAAAGTCTAGAAGTAATTCTAATGTTACCAGTCACAGTTGCTTGTATGGAGCACAGGCTGCCATATCTGACACCACTGAAGAGCCATCTGTGATCCTTTATGATACAGGATGAGAACGATGAATTGCCAGCAATTTAAGATTTCAAAATTTTGATCTAAAGAAAGCCATATAAACCATTACAGAACAAAATACATCAGAAAATAAGGCATTCTTATCAATAATTTACATTAACAATACTCCAGTATCTATCATTATTTATACTGATGTGTCAAAACAAGCTTGGGATCGCCACTGTTCATAGTGCTCTCCCCCCCCTTATACTTACCACAGTAGCCCACAATGGTTACTCTAGGATTATTCTCCAGAGGCATTTGTGTCCCACAATTGAACACTGAGGGATCAGCAAGACGCTGGCTTACGAATCTGAAAGATACTTGAGTACTGGGTATTGACAACATCTATACCATGAGCAGCCCCCCTTCTCCATCGCTGTTGTGTGCCATAACAGTTTAAGCATCCACTCAAATTATTACCAGGATATACATTCAGGATGTCACTTTAGAATTACATCAGGGAGATAACAATCTGAAGTCCCTCCCTATTGTAACTCTGAGACCTGTAATTGTGAGTCCCAGAATTATGAAGAAGAAATGCAATACTAAAGTAGAACAGTGAATGTTTACAATGGGAATGAAATATCTGTTTTTACTTGTTTAACTTTCTGAGTACCAGAATGTATAAATGGAATTCTTAGGTTACACTGGTACTTTTCCTGCTATTAATGAGTTAGGACAAATTTAAAAGATATAGCAGTCACCTGTTGTTTGCCTGTAAGTCACAATATCACATACTTTTAATTCCCCATTCATTCACTGTTGCTGTAAAATGCTCTATTCATACTCAGGTAGGTGGTAACCAATACTTGCAGAGGTAAATTATAGTATTAGTTATGGCTTTACAACCAAGCATTCTGACATGTACTACAGTAACAATAACTTCACAGAATGAGAGGGAAGGGTGATGCTGCAATTTATTTTGAGAAGGTTACAGAAGTATGCTCACATATGCACATGAAATACTGCAGCTAGATATGTTATGCTTGTTTCCACTTGCAATATAGTGATAAAGAGACATTTAAATAATACAGTTAGGTGTTTAGCTAGTCATATAAGACAAAGATAAGCTCAAAGTATGGTCCCAGAGATTTGGGTTTAACTAAAAGACTCAAGGGAACAGCAAGCCAAGGGAAGTTTGAACAGGGGTGAGTGACTGATGAAGGCTTACCCATCCTGGAAGGAGGTACCTAGGCCCAGGCCCACTGCTAGAACATCACCTTGCAGAGACAAGGTAATAACTGCAGCAGGGCTAACTAACTGCTGAGCCCTTAGACCTGACAAATAGTGTAGAACCACTGTAGCCAGAGTAGGTATGTGGAAGCATGCACTGAGGGGTCTAGCAGGTCCTGCTAATGGAAAGAGCATGCTGGCTGCTATTGCAGAGGGTGGGGGACAGCAAAGTCAAACTAGCCATGGGTGAAGGTCACATATGTTATAACTAGTTACTCTACTGACAGGTTTTGGCAGGCTGGATGGGGAAAATAAGGTCTACAGGATGTCCATAATGACTTGATGTTTAGATTGAGGAACACAACAAATATAAATATAAAAATATTAATATTTGGCCACAGAACAAATGCACCAGTTGGCATAATGGTTAAGGTTGTTGCCTCCCATGCACAAGGTACAAGGTTTGATCCTGACCTCCGGACAATGCCTGCTTAGAATTTGCATGTTCTCCCTATGTCTCTGTGGGTTCCTCTCACCTTTGAAAAACATGCTTGAGTGTTTCCATCGCAGCCTCACCTATGAACAGAGGTGTGGGCAGCAGCACAGATTCTACATGGTGCCCTATAGTGTGAAAAGTTGTATAAGACTAACTGCTTTGGGCATCCACCATAGTGCACAGCATCCTAAAGATAGGAGAAGACGGATCACAAAATGCACGCTATGGCAGGGCTAACCACTTGATGGTGCAAAATATGGTTCTAGGTGATTCAATCATGTTGACTAACGTCACCAAAATGGGCATAGGTAGTTACCAGTGATAAATGGGTTGAGAACCCGGCCTACTCCAACTTATACCAGAGACCCATGCTAATAGTGGGAGGGGTGTATGTGCCCCTATTGGCCAGTGTGTGCCTGCCATAATGTTCAGCAGCCCTGGGTCAATAAGCTTTTTCCAGCTGAGGTCCATTTGTTGGACGTAAAACCAATCAACCTGCCAAAACATGAACTAAGAATCGCTACACTCAGTGTAGGAACACTGACAGGTCACAACTTGGAAGTGGATGACAAGATGGTGGATAACATCTCATCACTAAGGGCTTTTCATCAAGAAAAAAGGAGGTCATTGTCCCACTGTACTCTTTCCTCATTAGACCCATTATAGAATACAATGCCCCATTTGGTATGTACCTCTCAAGACATCTGCAACAACTGGAAAGGCTGCAGAAATACCTCACTAAAAGAATCACAGGCCTAAAGCAGACGCCCTATGCTGACCGCCTTAAAAAACTCCAGCTATACTCTGTCACATATCATCTACTCCGAGGCAATCTCTGCTTAACATACAAGGCCATGTCAAACCCAGAGCTATTGGACATGATACACTTAAAGAAATCCCAATCCCTCAGAGCCACATGCTCCAGGGATCTAAACCTTGTCATCACAATAAACAAAACATGCTGGAGGGATAGGTTCCTGACTGAGAGACTCCCTAGATTCTGGAATAGACTACCCATACATGTCAAGCAGAGCGCCTCTTTGGCCCTCTTCAAAAGGAACTTTGATGATTGGATGGGAGAAAGGAAATTCATCCCGGGGATCACGTCAGTCACCCTGCTAGACAGGGGTCCAGGAAAGTAAATAGTGTGGGAGGAAATAGCCAGGGAATTGTTATGGCTAGGCTTGTATAGGCCCTAGGGCCGATAGCCTAGCACCAACCTATGAACCTATGGTACAGAGGAAGCTGGGCATCCTATATATCTAAAACACAAGATGGAAGGGCAGTTCAGCAAAGATACTTGGCTTGGGATCCAGAGTCTACTACTCAGGAGGAGAATGGGCTAGAAATGGTGTTGGAATTGTGCTGAGAGACAGGTTTCAGGAGGCAGTTAGGGATGTTATGAGAATTAGTGACAGACTCATGGCAATCAGACTACAGTGTAAAAATAGGGAAGTATTTATAATCTCAGCCTATGCCCCACATCAGGGTTGTGATAGTGAGGAAAAGAGTGCATTCATACAGCAATTGCAGGACTTGCTAGATAAAGCAGGACAACATGAATTGGTGTGGATAACAGATGTATTGAACGCACATATTGGGACAGACAGAACAGAATATGAGGACTGCCTGGGTCCACATGGGTGGGCCAACAGGAATCAAGTAGAGGCCATTCTAGACATCTGTCTGGCAAATGGCTTGATAGTAGCCAACACATGCTTTAGAAAAAGAGTCACAAGATCACATACATGCAACTCAGGTAGATCTCCTCCTAGTAAGGAAAGGGCACTAGGGTAGAATCAGTGATTACAAAGTAATTCCCAGTGACACAGTTGGCCCACAGTATAAAACTTGGTTGCCACAATCAGGTGCAAGCAGTGGTCAGAGAGCTCTAAGGTCAACAGAGACCAGGGTGAAGATCTGGAAGTTGACTGGAGAGAAAGTACAACAGTTCAAGGAGTTACTAAGGGCTCTAGCACCCCAACAAGAGGAGGGAATAGGTGGTGTTGAAGATGAATGGCAACACCTCAAAACAGCAGGTGTAATGACTACAGAACAGATATGTGGCCGAGACAGGTGTGGAAATAACATACATAAGGAAAGCTAGTGGTGGAATGCAGAAGTCCAGAAAGTCATCAAAAGAAAGAAGGAGTGCAGGAAAAAGTGGTTGATAGAAAACACAGACCAGGCGAGGAAGGAATACTGGTTGGCTAGCAAAGAAGCTAAGACAGGAGTTGCAGTAGCAAAGAACAGGACATCAGAGGCACGCTACCAGCTTCTGGAAAGTAAGTCAGTAGATGGCACAAAGAAACTATATCACGTTGCAAGGCAAAGACAGAAAGATAAAGAAGATAGTCAGACACCCTTCATAAGGGATGCCAGCAACAACCTGCTCACTAGCCCACAGGACATCAAAGGCACATGGAAGGAGTACTGCCAGCATCTTGTAAATGAAGAAAACACCACAAAAGCTGTACTGCCACAGACACAGTGAACAATGATAGAAGAAGGGGAGCCTACCCTATAAGAAGTAAGAATAGCAATAAGGAAAATAAAGTCAAGGAAAGCAGCAGGCTCAGATGAGGTCCAGCAGATATGATAAAGATGCTGGGTGAGATATAGAGAAATGTCTCCTGAAGGTACTCATAGCAGTACAGAGAGAAAGGTGTATCCCAGATGACTGGAGAATAAGCATACTTGTGCCAGTGTACAAAAACAAAGGGTACATCCACAACTGTGTGCAGTACAGAGGTATCAAACTCCTGTCACATTGCATGAAAGTTCTGGAGAGGGTGATTGATAAATGGATATGCAGAGTAGTAGAAAGTAAGATGGGAGATGAGCAGTTCAGATTCAGATCAGGATGCAGTACATCTGTCCCAATGTTTGCAGTGAGACAGATAGTTGAGAAGAAGCTAGAGATGAGGTTCAAAGTCCCAGAAACATTGGTAGAATTAGTGCAGGCTATGTACAAGGACCAAACGACTCAAGTATGAACAGTGTTTAGCCTCACAGTGCGGTACCCAGTGGGAGTAGGTATACAATAGGATTCAGCTCTAAGCCCGCTGCTGTTCATATTGGTGAAGGGACAGGTCAGCAACATTGCTGTATGCAGATAATGTGGCATTACAGGAAGACTCTGAGCAAGAACTTCAGCAAAGGATGGGGGAATGGAATGCAAAACTGAAGACACATGGGATGAAACTAAGTACAGATAAGTTAGTGGCAATGGCAGCAAATTGAGGAAATCAAAAAAAGCTGAAAATTGAGATAGAGCAGAAGACAGTGGAACAGGTTAACAGCTTCAAGTAGCTGGGAGAGGTGGTGGAGGAGAAGGGAAGTCTGAATGAAGAAGTCAAATATAGAATCAGAGTAGCTGCAGCTAAATGGCATAGAGTGTCAGGTGTAGTATATGACAGAAGTATGGCAAAGAAGCTGAAAAGTAAGGTGCACAAAACCATGGTGTGACCAGTACTACTACTATACTGTACTAAAACTTGGGCAGTAAAGGCAGAATATATGAGGAAGCTAGAGGTGATAGAAATGAAGTGCCTGAGAAGGGTGGTAGGATGCACACTGTGGGGCAGATGAAGAAATGAGGACATAAGAGCAGAACCCAAAGTAGCTCTAATTGCAGAAAAGATCTAACAGAACAAATGATGGTGGTTCGGGCACATGTGTAGAATAGCAGAAGGCAACCTGGTGAAGAAGATTTGGGACAGACAGGAAGAAGGTAAGAGGAAACAAAGGCTTCCAGCAAAGAGGTGGATGGATTGTGTGAGAGATCTGTGACAGTTAGGCATGAGTGTTAAAGAAGGCAGGAGTATAGCACTGAATTGAGAGAGAGAGATGGCGACAAGTAACACAACACCCTGACCCCTTGTATAAAAATGGGAAAAAGGGGGTTGATGATTGATGATGACAGTAAAAAATACACATTTATGCATTGGCATATATAATGTAAAAGAACATTGAAGCTGTTACGTATTTTGGATTCTGTGTTGTAATTACAAGCTGTTAACACTGTTCAGTGGTACAGTAATACTGTCATATTGGATTTTTAGGAATAGATTTCATAATTTTACATTTCAGAATGCCATTCTCCCCAAAAGGCTCAGTCTCTGCAGGTGAAGGGTTTCCCTGGGCAGTTATAGCTTCTCTGAAGCCTATATGGGCATGAAGTAAGGCCTTAGTACGCCCATCAAAGGGAGCTTGCTTCTTACATATCACATCTGGGGTTCACCTGTTTCAGCACTGAAGTCCTGGCATCCAGCCTGGCAAGCATGGAGTTTAAGGGACATGGAGTTTGTCATCTTTCATAGGGATATGTTACTGGTCAACTATTCTACTTGTAGGGTTTTGGACATTTGTCCTTTCAGGGGTGTAACCTTGGTCATCCTTCATGTGCATGTGGTCATAAAGACTTTCAGACCTGGTCTGAGTAGAATACGTTTTCCATGTGCACATTGGTTTTATATATATATATATATATATATATATATATATATATATATATATCAGAGTCCCTGCCTTGAGGAAGTTTGTTTTCTATCCCAGCCAGGTATTATTAAAGTCCAGGTGAGACTTCAAGCTCCTGTTCATGAGCAACATTGCTGATACTAAATTAGCAATTACTGGGCTGCATTTTGATACATAAAAAGAAAATTCCCTGGCTTGTACTGTAATAGTTTATGCTCAAGGCTCATAATTTTAATAGATTTCTTGAACATCTGAGCAAATTGTTTTCTTTTCTGCCAACTTTTGCAGTGTATATGAATTCTCTGTCTGCTCTGGTGAAATTTATAGTGGCTTTCAACAGTGTGGAGATGTCTATTCCAATGTATCTATACTTCTCCTAAGTGTGTCCAGCTAATGCTAAAGGGATGTAATGGGACCCAGATGGGAATGCAGCTCATGCATGGAAGCAATGCAGCCCCTCAGTGGTTTTGTTCCCAAGGAACTAGATCTTCAGATGCATTCCCTACCTTCTCTGGAGATTCATTAATGTGATGCACACAATTAGGGCTCCTCCTTTTTTTACCTCTCGGGTGACTTTAGCAAAGCAAATTGTCATCTCTCTTCTTCCTACCTGATTTGCCTGTGATCCCTGGATCACAGGTTTATAACAGATTATTGACAATGTTCTGCACCATGTTAGCAGACTGGCCACATCTGAGCAACTCTTCCTGCTAACTGACCTGTGGCTGGGGACTAGGAAGCAGACATGAAAAACTCAATGCCATTTTGTTTGGTTCATTATTTTTCATTGCATTTCTTCTTTAAATGATGTTGATGAAGGTTTCTCTGGTGGTAGTAAACTGCACAATAGCTTGCATACTTCGTCATCTATTACACTAAGCAGTACTGAACTTTTCATTTCCCATTCAAAGCTATTACCTTTACAAAAAATCCTACTTCTTCATTCTAGGCTAAGTCTTTCACAATAACATCAAGAACGCCTTCACTTCTGACTTGTTCTTGTGCAAACATTTTCATCATGTTATTTGCCTTTTATAATATACCAAAATCATTATATGCAGTCATTTTACCATTGATCATGTATATCAGCCAATCAGTGACCAAGCAGGATTATGTTATTATGTTAACATTTCTTATACCTTTTGCGAGCTTTCTGGAATAAGATATACCTGCCGAATAAACTCTAGCAAGACTGTAAAATGATTCTGCACTGAAGTACTGCTCTGTCTCTCTCTCTTCTGTCAGACTGAACAATGACCCATGCACAGCCAAAGTTATTTACCCCTTCATTGTCACTGTTCACCAACATCTTCTGAACTGAATACTTATAAGCAGAATAGAAGAAAATGATCGGCAAAATATGCATCTGATTGCCACAGGATATGGTTTACATTAATAAGTTTGCTTTCTATAAATACCAAACACTGTGCCGTGATAAGCCTAAATGATAAAACAATAAAGCCTGCATATGTTTTACATCCCTTTCTGCTCAATGCCTTTCTTCCCATCCTGAATAGCAACAGCTACTGTAAAAGTTGACACAGCCCTTGGACAAACCACAGGAGAATGAGGAGCTTAAGGAAGGAATTCAGAGCATTCCTCTAATTCTCTATATGCAAGAAACTGGACAGAGCCAAAAATAATGGGGCAGACAAAATCCCGAAATCAGACACAAACATTGCTCTTATAAACTTATAAAGTTCCTAGAATAACAGGTTTTGCATTAGTATGCAGTATCTGAAGCAACTCAAATATATATTAGTTTTAGTGACTACAATCCTCAATGGTTGGCCAGAAAACCATAAATTTTATGAGGAACAGACTAAAAGATATGTGACAAAAATCAGGATATTCCGAGAAACTTTGGATGGTTGAGAGGAATGATTCAGAGACAGTAACAAAGTTGCAACTAAAACTCAAAGTGCAACTTAAAATATCTTATAATTCCTTTATCTCTCATGTCATGTCACGTTTAAAAAAAGCAGTCACTCATACACTCATTTATATGAATGTTCTCAATCCACTCAAAATTTCATTCCCATACATGGATCATGTGTATATTCAAACACTCATTCATAAAGAAGGGACTTACAACAGACACGTACATTTATATGCAGGCTCTAATTAGAGCAGAACACATTCACAGTGCAGGCATAATGCAAAAGCATGCATCCCTGTGTGAGTGGGTGTGTTAGGGACTGGGTAATGACTGTCCTCTCACAACATTCTCTTTTAGAAAATGACTTTTACAAATCCTAGGATATGGCTGTCTAAAGTTAAACATGAGGCTGATAACAAAGTATAAAGACTGATTAAAAAAGTGTAGACAACCTGACCACAAAATATCTATCTCCCACACAAAAATGTCATAGTCAAATGATACTTAGTTCCTGAGAACACTTCCCAGCTTAACTTTCAAATTTCTAATGGGAAAACATGCAAAAATTTACATTTTTTTTCTTTAGTGTGTTATATCCAGGTATTATATTCAATTACCCAAACATTAACTGGGAGAACTGCTCAAGTACAAACTCCCTTGCCCAACATTTCCTAGAATTTATAAACTCAAATGCCCTGGATCAACTGGTCAACACCCCCACCAGAGGTGACAACATATTGGACCTAGTCATCACCAACATGGATGACCGGTGTTCCACACCGAAGGTCAACCCCTCGCTGGTTAGATCTGACCATAAACTAATCACTCTGGATATTCACATTCCGCCACCACCCCCAGTCAAAGAAACCACCGTGAAAAACTTTTCAAAAGCAAACTTCACGTTACTTAAGACCGAGGTGGGAAGTTTCAAAGCCCCCATGCTAAAGGATAATGCTGTCAAAGCTGCAAAATCCTTTACTAATGCACTCTATGGGCACCTACAAGAATGCATGGATCATGCTATCCCAACCAAAACCAAGACTCACTCCTCCAAGAAAAGGAAACCAGTTTGGTGGACCCCTGCCATAAGCAAGCTATACAATAGAAGGAGAAAACTAGTACAGAAAAGAGTAAAATCCCAAGAAGGGAAGACATCCCTGATCAGTATCAGCAAGAAACTACATTCCCTCATAAAATCATCCAAGGCTAGCTTCAAAAGAAAAATTGCCATGGACTCCAAAGATAACCTCAAAGCATTCTTTAGCTATGTCAAGAATCTAAGTGGCAATTCTCAGATCTGCTCGGAGTTAGTGCAGAATGGCACAAAATACACTGAACTGACCGATATAGCCAACATCCTGGCAGACAGGTTCAATGCAAACTTCACCCCCCTCTCACCCCCAAAAGAGCCCATAACTATATCAGAAGAATGTAGTGCCCCTGAAATTACAGACGCTCAGGTTAAAACAGCCCTCTCCAAAGTCAAAAACACAGCATCAGTGGGACCAGACAATGTCCCAGGCTGCGTCCTACACAAGCTCAAAGATGAACTAACCCCTCACCTAAATGCACTGTTTAAACTCAGCCTCTCCACAGGCTACATGCACACAGAGTGGCGCACAGCAACAGTTATTCCACTCCACAAAGGTGGAGCCACAATGAACCCCGAGAGCTATCACCCTATAAGACTGACTAGCTTGGTCTGTAAAGCTATGGAGTGCATCATCATGGATCTAATTAACAGAGACATTGGAAACCTCCAAACACTGGACCCTACCCAGTTCGGCTTTGTTAAGGGCAGATCATGCCTCCTAAACCTGGTGGACTTCTTTGAGACAGTTACCAAGGCTATAGACGAGGGAAAGGTGGTCCACACAGCCTACCTAGACCTTGCAAAGGCCTTTGACACCATTCCCCACTCAGGTATTATAGACAAGCTCACCAGTCTGAACATAAACCCCTACATCACGAGATGGGTTGCCAACTGGCTCATGGACAGAACCTACATCGTAAGAGTTGCGGGAGCTAGGTCTGACTCTAAACCAGTTACAAGTGGCATTCCCCATAGCTCAGTCCCAGGACCCCTCCTGTTTGGCATATACTTCTCAGAGGTACTGGCAAGCACAGGAGGACTATGGCTGACCAAGTTCGCAGACAACTGCAAACTAGGAGCTATAACTGACTCTCTGGCTGACACAGACATCCTCCAAAAGGGTCTCACTGAGACAGATACCTGGTGTCAAAACCATGGCCTTAAGCTAAATGCCAAAAAGTGCATAGTCATCCCCTTTGGAAAAAACAAAGTACCCACAAACTACCACATAGGTGGTAGCCCCCTAAATACGGAAGATGTAATAAGGGATATGGGGACCCAAGTAGATAGTAACCTCTCCTTTGATAATCACATTGCCAAAGTGGTTAGAAAATCCTTCTATGTGGCCCACCTAATCACAAAAGGGTTTGGATCCAGATAGAAAGAGGTCATTGGGCCCATGTATGCATCACTCATCAGACCCATCATAGAGTACAATGCCCCATTTGGGATGTACCTTACAAGACACCTGCAACAACTGGAAAGACCATAGAAGTACCTCACCAAGAGGATCACTGGCCACAAGCAGTTGCCCTATGCAGCTCGACTGAAGAAACTCCAGCTTATTCTTGGTTGCATACCACCTACTCAGAGGTGATCTCTGCTTAACATACAAGGCCCTGTCCAACCCAAAATTGATGGACATGCTCCACCTAAAGAAAACCATATCCCCTCGAGCCACACACTCCGGGGATCTAAACCTCACCACAACAATAAATAGGATGTGCTGGAGGGATAGATTCCTGTCCCAGAGACTTCCCATGCTCTGGAACAAGATTCCAATCTACATTAGGCAGAGCTCCTTGCTAACCCTCTTGAAGAGAAACCTTGACGAGTGGATGGGAAGCAGAAAGTTTACCCTAGGGATCACTTCAATGGCTCTGCTGGACAGAGGCACAGGGAACTAATCCAAGAGGGCGGCGAAAGCCAACACATTCTGGCTAAGCTTATAAACGCCTTCGGGCAGATAGCCTAGTACCTACCTATGAACCTATGAACCTATTTTTTTTACTCATTAAAAGGTTATAATTACTAATCATGAACAACCTGATTAACTTCTTTTTACTGTTTTAACTTTACTAAAATGTATTAGAAAATTATAAACAGAGCAATTTACTTCAGCTATATTATCAGAGATTATGAAAACCAGACTTTTTTTTACTTAGCATGAAGTACCCAGCTCGTACTGGGGTGGGAGTGGCACCTTCCAGGACCAGCATTGGAGGCTAGAAGTGAATTTATAGTAGTTTAGTAGTAAATCTGCTGCTGTGCTGGCTTAGGCTTCCTGCCTTATACACCTCACAAAAGAGATAAACTGCTTTAAGTGGCATTTTTTTTAAATAAGAAAGTCGCTCCTCTTCTCTTCTCTTATAAGTTGCAGCCAAGTCCTACAGTGTCCCCACTGACAAGTGAACCAGCACTATCTGAAGAGTTTACAAGGCAAAAGGGCAAACAGAATTAGGTTGTTAGGTCTTTCCTCTGTATCTCACACACACACACACACACACACACACACACACACACACACACACACACACACACACACACACACACAATTAAGAGTCTTGGAATGTAGGCGGAAATGGAGCACCCCAGAGAGAACTCACATGAGCAACATGCAGATTCCATGTGGAAGGCACCCCAGCCAAGAAATGAACTGGACAACATCTTGCCAAGAGGCAGCAATGCTGCCTGTTGCACCACTGTGCCAGGGTAAGAAAGTCATCAGTGAACTGCAAATTTGTCAGAATGTGTTTATATTTGGCATGCTGATACAGTTAATGCATTTCTGCCCTTTTCAGTTGTTTTTTTTTTTTAACGTTGGTAGATTTTGACATCAGTTAATATTGCCTTTAAAAATACTTGCATTTTAATTTTCTTCCAAAAAGAGGAAGTATGCAAATTTAACCTGAATCTTTAATAAGAAAATATGTGACTAGTGATAGATGTGTTTGGCTTTAAAGAAACTGAAGGGTGTACACCACAATAGTGCCCTCATAATGTTTTGCTCCTTTATTTCTGTATTTACAAAATTACAAAAAAAAAAAGAAGCAGAAGCTAGGGTAGGTATGAGATACAGGGATGCAATAAAGGAAATCCATAACTCACAATTAGTTTATATTTGCAAAGAAGAACTTATTTTGCTGTTGACATTGGGCTAAGAGGTATTAAACTTTTTTGAATATTCTTTGTTTTTGTTTCATCAACCTAGCCAGCTAGTGTGAAGAATTAAGGCTCTGCTATGTTTATGATGTTTTCCCTGCATTCAAAGTACAAGGTTTGCTTCCCTCCATCTTAAATTGTCTACCATGTGACTCACAGCAACTCACTTAACCAGACAGCGAACTTACGTGGGCAACAAATTTCTAAAATAAAATATATGTAAGTACAAACACTGTAAGTCAACTTAGAAACCCACATGTTTATAACCTTTCAATGTTATATTTGTTTTGAAATGCTTGATTATTTTCAGAAATAAAACTCTAACAATGTACTAATACAATGCAATGTGGAGGGGAATCATACTGTCAAACTATTAAAGCATGCATTATACTCAGCATATATTCTTGTATTTTCTATTTTGTAGATGTATTTTATTAACTTTTTAAACATTTTATAGCCCGTATTGTATGCTTCTTTGTCTTTATATCACTTTGTTCAAAAATACAATAACATGCAGAACCAGCCTATAAAATGAAATAAAAAAACACATGAAATAAAATCAACAAAATACAAACAAAAAGGTCATTTTCTAAGTACAATAATGCCCTCCATGGTGGGCATGATCAGGAATAATGTATCTTCCAATGGTGGGATGCCATCTTCCTGCAGTTTTGGACCTCACAGCACCCTGGTTGGTCCATTATTTCCCTATAACACCTATCCTTGTAAGGATTATTGCATAGGTAAAAACAGCATCTATTAAGGAACAAATTAAGGTTGTCTATAGGTACATTGTACAGCATTTATTCACCTCTCCTTTCACTAGACCACTCAGGTTTTAACTTGCTGGTTTAATTGCAGAATTCATGAGTAAATACTGAATAACCCACACCACCATCAGTGATTACTACATAATTACCTCCAAAACGAAACTACATAACCTCCAAAACAAAACTACATAAATTGCTCAGAATCAGTAATATAACTTCTGTACTGCGCAGTGATTATCTTGTATTTTGAATACATCGTCTTGAGTGTTCATCACACTCTGTATAATACTACTTAATGTAATCAAGAAATGACCTCTTGCAATGGGAAATTGCCCTGTATTATTGATTTATGTAAATTAGTTGTATTCAGAAATCACTTTCGGTAAATCATTTCTGTACACATATCTTTAGTAGTTTGTCCATTCGCAAAAATCCCTTGCAGTGAATTTAGATAAACCACTTCTGCTAAAAAATCAACCTGCATAGCATTTTGTAATATTCTTGCTGATTAGCTTTTTTATTATTTTGGCCTTGGTCACTTGTTTGTACATTACTAGTGCAACCTTCCTTCTAAAAAAGTGTCATCCGTATTGCCTGCTATTACATTTCTTTATTCAGTTCTCCTTCACTCTCTCAAGGTTTGCAGACAAATGCTTCAAAAACAGTCAGCTTGATTGCCAGCTTGTTGTGACTTTAAGTCATAGCAACATATAATGTAATGAGAACTACTTAGCATTTCAGAGAAAACATGATGCTGCCATTTCCTTGTCTTGTGAATGTTAGAGAGGGGTGTGCTCACTTATATATGCTGCATAGTAGCATCAACACATGTTAGAGTCCTTTCAGTTTAAGGTCCCAGACTGCATTACTCTTCTGGTAGAATGAGTGAATAGCTGCTGGGGTTTGCATCTCTAAGGAAGCAGTAAGTTGAGTGTGATGAAAGAAGGTACTGCCAGCACAGCTAGCTGGAATTTTGTAAATAATTATATGTCATTTGTGAATATCAAACTGATTTATACAAGATGCTTGTGTTACAAATGTATTAGAATTGTATGTCATGTGTATATCAAACTGATTTATACAGATGTTTGTGTTGAAAAGGTATTTGTAAAGCGCTTGTGTTTGAAATGTATCCACAGTGTGCCCTACTGGAGAGAACAGAAATGTACATACGCTATTTTAACTGTTTAAATGTATATGTTTTAATAGAGGAAATTGGAAGGTTAACCTCAGTCCAGAAAATTTTAAAATATATCTGAAATGAAATCACTTTATGGGCTAGGCTATAAAGATGCTTTCTCACAGATTTCAATGCAACCAGAGACACAAAGTCTTTATTAGGAAGCTTTATGTATTGTCTTTGGGGTGAACTTACTACTCTGAAAGCAAGGAGGTATAAAATTGTTTTATGACTTCCAGCACCTGCCACAGATCTGAGCAAAATCTCCTATGTGTGTATTTTTACAGGTAGGTGCTAAATATTGCTAGCTTCCAGCAATGGGAGTTTGCATGGGAACTAAAAGTCAGATGACTAGAAGTGATGTCATTCTGCAAGCTATCCCAGAAGTAATATTTTAGATATTATTTTGAGATGTCTCTCAGTAAGACTGAGCATTCTGCATTCTGTCTTGGGCCTGACAAGAAGAAGAACCATTCACCACATCATCTGCCTTGTTCTATTAAGTAAGTAGGGAATAGTGATTCTCTTATATTCAGTCAGGAAAATAGTAAAGCTTAGTTTAGATATTATTTTTCTTTATTTGTCTGAGCCTGCCCTTCAATGTTATTTTAAATATTTCTGTGATGTGAACTCTGATGTCACTGTAAATATATACTTAGTATTTTCTTGTTCTTTTATTATTTATTATTAAATATATTTAAACCTTTCATTGTGACTGATCTTTGTAGAGATATCTAAGTTTTTAGAGTATTTGCATATTTATTTGGTGACACTGTTTGGGCCAATCCTAATAGCTTTGCTCTTGATAAAACTATAATTTGTATTAGTATTAATATTGCACAGTAAAATTGGACAAACTTTGTTAATGGCCTCAAAATAGCTGGAAAGGGGCTCTGGTGGCAGTGATAACTACCTTATATTGTGGGCAAAAAGGGGGCATAGCTAATAAATCTGTGCCAGCCTTCCCAGGTGTGTGTGTGTGTGTGTGTGTGTGTGTGTGTGTGTGTGTGTGTGTGTGTGAATGAGTGTACAAATCAAATCTCCAAGATTGTCTGTCAGCTAATTGGGCAGGGATAGGAGACACTGTTTGGACAGAGAGAATGTTGGAGGACTTGGCTTGGAACCCTCGCTAAGGACTCAACTCTATAGCTGTGCCGGTGGGCAGTCTTATTGGGGATCTGGAGAAAGAGGGTGAAACCAGCCCCAGACTCCTTGATTACTGGTTCAGAGGTGGTGAGGCAGCTACAAGCTCACAGGATGGAAAACAATAATAACAACTTATAACATGAAGCATTTTAGTAGGGAAAGTGACTGGTGGAAAAGGATTGAATGGAAATTAAACCATATAATACAGTAAAAACAAAAAACATATCTGTGTTGACATACTGATTTTTTTCATTCCAGATAAGGAATTCTGAGTGCTCTAATATTCCTGCTTACCTTGTTATTTGATAAGCTGCCCTATGTGGTATAGAAAACAGTGTTTAAGCAAGCAATTATGCCTGGCAATGTAGGTGCTACAGGGGAAATAAGAGACCACCAAGAAATGTTGTGAGGCCTGATACCATAGGTGTAGGGCCCCCTCCCCCCTGAAAGGTTTGCTATTTCTCTTTAACATCCACCCTGAAGAGCATAATTCTAATTATAAAATCTGTTAAATTGTTTTTCATTTGTTATTTTAATAGTATATACATTTTTTATACTTTTGATGTAAACTGGTTCTTCTTCCTAATGTTTTAGAGTTAAGGATATGTAATTATCGTTGATAAAGCACATTGTATCCAATATAACAAGTAGTTAATAATGTCTACTCAAAGGCAAACAGACAGACAGACAAATACACTCACACACACACACACACACACACACACACACACACACACACACACACACACATGCACACACACACATGCACACACGCGCGTGCACACACACACATGCACAAACACACAGGCACACACATGCATGCATGTGCGCATGTACATGCACACAAATACAGTGACATATATACACACAGACAGAGGTAAAGGTAGAGAGAGACAGTCTCACACATATACAGAAACTCAGATGCATAAACACCTCATGCATGTGCATTATTTACCTACACATAGACACACATAGCCACACATAGACAGAAAATATCTCATACATACATACACACACATGCACACACACACACACACACACACACACACACACACACACACACACACACACACACACACATGGGTATGCAATTACAGCCAGATCCCATATTGTAATCAAAGTCTAAAGGACTACATAAATAGCAACACTAATATCAGGCACACACAAATGCAAAGTGTTAAATCTCATTACAACCCCCCCACACACACACACACACACACACAAGGGCGATCAACAAGAAGAAAGGAATTAGCAAGTCCTTGTAACTAATGTTGCTACTGCAGTTTTTTTCATTAGTTCAGTGTTATTTTTTTTTTTTTTTATTTCCCATGCCTATTAAGCCAACCATGCTTAGGAAGCCCTTGTAACTGCTGCTGTAGTTGCATTCATTAGTTTTGTGTCTTTTCTTTCTTTTTTTTTATTCATATTCTCCAAGTCACATTTAGCAAGTATAGACAAGATGACAACTATATTTTTTTCTGTGCTTCATGGTGATTTGACACATTGCTGTGCAACTGTGGATCTCTTTCTACAGGGCTGTCCTTGTACATGAATACTCTGTTGGAGAACATTTGTTCTTCAGTAAGGTAGCATTTAATCTTCTGCCCACTTTCTAAGCCATTGTAAAGCTGATCATTTTTAGCTGTTGTTTTCCTGGATACACTTGATGGCTATCTAAGGGCATTATCTGGCTTGTATTGTAGGCAACAGACAACAATAGCTTGGCTACCATTTGGCAATCTGATATTAAAGGGCAAGATCGTTCTTTAAAACACAATCTCCCACACTGTGATTTGTCAAATTTATTTGACAAAATAAGCTCCAGTGCCACAATTTATTAAAAGTGAAAAAAAGGGATCAGCCTTCTCAGAGGCACAATAATTGCTGCTAAAAAGTATTTCCTTTTCTGCAAGATTGCCCAACCATGTTTAAGTAGTGTGTGTGCCTGTGTGTTTGTGTGTGCTTGTGTGTGTGTGTGTGTGTGTGTGTGTGTGTGTGTGAGTGTGTGTGTGTGTGTGTGTGTGTGTGTGTGTGTGTGTGTGTGTGTGTGTGTGTGTGTGTGTGTGTGCGCGCGCACGAGCGCACATGTGTGAGATTGGTTTGCTTGACAAATAAAATATACATTTCTAGTATAAGCTTGCAAATGCATATTTCTATAGTTTAAAATACTAGACAAATGTATATCTAGGTTTGATATATACCATATACTTCATCATATTTTCCACTACCTGTATCAAGTGTTCTACTTACCAATATGACTGGGGATACCTTGTGCTTAAAATAATAAGTGAAATTCATAAAATTTCAAGAAATACCTGAATTGTGGCTGACAAATTATGAACTATTGTCTGATATCAATTGCTCAGGCATCCTATGCAGATTCTGCACAAGCTTTCAGGGGTACAGTTTCTAGATACTTTGAATAATAACCATCTGGGGCTGGTCATGGAACCTAAGGATCCTGGGGGTTTTGGCTGTCCACATTCCACTGGAGGATTTTTTTGATTATGCCCTACCTACTACCCCTTTCTCATGATGTCTGTGGTTCTGTCTGAGAGGTGGACCTGCAATGGAAGTATTGCAGTGTATCTCCTTGTCTCCATAGCAGCTCAGCCATGCCCACCCCCTTGGAGTGGCCCACGTGGAGTCTTTTACCACCACTCAGGTAGAGAAGTCCTCAGTTTTACATTTCAGTCAAAGGATGTCACTTGGGGAGTGCAGCACCCATTATCTGCACTGCAGTATTAGTACTAGGAAATAAATCGAACCACCTGGTGTGGGAATAAAATCTAAAGCTTTCTTGTCTTCCAGCATCAAAGGCAAGAATGATACTAACTGAAATGCTGACACTGCCTTTTGCAGATATATGACTGTTTTTCTTGCCCAGTTTCATTGTACTTCTCACTTTGTTTAATTTCACTTTTATAGCTTGGATTCTCTTAATCATACCCGTAGATATACATATATCTCTTCCAAGTATATATGCTTGCTTTAACTGAAATTGTATAGTTATTCTTTGAAATAGCTGACAGAAAACCTTGTATTTGTAAATACAGTTCAGACAGAAATTATGGACAGCCTTCAGTTTGTTTATTAACTGAGGCAAAGGTATACAGTTAACCCCATTTAATAGATATATTAGCACCAGTCATCTGAACATAGATTCAAACATGATATTACACTCTACAGTTGTATGCAGCTTAAACAAAAGAGAGCTGACATTTATGAACAGTTTCTTTGGTCAAAGTTCTTTCTCAGACATACTCTAAAATGTTATTATAGCAATAACCCACGCCTGGGTGTGGGTAATGCTGGATTTACCCATGGATGGCGTGGTTTGGTCCCGAGGGCAAAGCCCGAGGGACCAAACAAAGCCAACCGTGGGTAAATCCAGCATTACCCACACCCAAAAGTGGGTTATTGCTATTATACAATGACATTATTTAAGAAAAGAAATAATTACTTTTCTTAAATAATGGCATTGTATAATGCCTCTTTACTGCCCTTCCGCAGCTGTCTGGTATTCTGCGGCAGTTCTGATGTACTGTGCATGCCTACGCAGTACATCAGAGTTGTGGGCAAAAGCACTGTTTCGCTATGTTAAATGGGTTTAACATAGCGAGACAGCTTTAAAATAAGCAATGGAGATCTCCATTGCTTATTGTAAAGCTGTCTCGCTATGTTAAACCCATTTAACATAGCGAAACAGTAAAAAGCAATGGAGATCTTGAGATCTCCGTTGCTTCTTTTTTTAAAAACTGTCTCGCTATGTTAAATGGGTTTAACATAGCGAGACAGCTTTAAAATAAGCAATGGATATCTCCGTTGCTTATTTTAAAGCTGTCTCGCTATGTTAAACCCATTTAATATAGCGAGACAGCTTTAAGAAAAAAATCAACGGAGATCGCAAGGTCTCCGTTGCTTTTTACACACTGTGTCGCTAAGTTAAAGGAGTTTATCATAGCGAGACAGCTTTAAAAAAAGCAACGGAGATCTCCGTTGCTTTTTTTAAACCTGTGTCGCTATGTTAAACTCTTTTAACATAGCGAGACAGTGTTTTATACTAACGGAGAAAGGTCAGGGCGACCGGACCTTTTTCCGTTAGTATATTGAGGGATTTACAACGGACACGCTGGTTGGGCTGGCCAATCAGCGTGCACGTTTTAGGGAAGGAATTGTATAATATGATGTAACACCCATTTCTGACCTTAATTTGCATAATATTCACAGTGCAAACTAACATATCTGATTTCTCATCATAGCTACAGTTAGTTATATGGCTTAACCATCTTTTTCTTTCTATTAAAGCAAATTCTCATGTAATGGCCTATTGTACTACATACATCCTACATACAAGCTTGATATTTTTCTTTGGATTGCTTCTGTTCAAGCTTACTGACATAACATTTACATTGGGCATGTTTTTCTGTTTCTTTATTACTAGACAACTTTTTAGATGACATGTTTTGCTATTACATGTAAGCCTGTTAACTTTGTTTTTATTATTTTTACAGTTTGTGGCTTTGTGTTCTCCTTACTCTTAGCATCTGTGCTAATTTTACATACTTTCATGCCATCAGCCAGTGATATTAACTTTATGTTAAACATTTCACTTTCATGACACTTATAATTAGCTTTTGGAGATATGTGGTTTGATTCCCTTAATAACCTACCGTTTATGTAGCTGTAACTTAAGCCACAAACAATTCTGTCTCAAGTTAGTGAATCACATAAATCTCCAAATTCACATTCATGCTTTCTGTGTGCCTCAAATCAGTTACATAAACATAAGTAACTTCTTATGTCCCTTGATTCTGGAAACAATTTTACATATCTAACATATAATAGGTTTTCCTTTGGGTCACAGTAGTATACTTAGAATTTCATTTCCCATACTGCCACCCAAATAACTTTTCTCACTCTCATTTAGAAAAGTACTAAATGTCTTGATGACTTTCTCATTTGTGATATTAAAAAACATGGTGCACTTAACTTTTCTCAGGTATGTCATTAAGGTCACTGACAGTGACATACAGCACAACTCTCTGGATCTGGGACTTCCAATATTCTGATTTGTTTACCTTTAGTTTCAGAACAGTTGAAGTTGAATGACCATCATTCTGAAGCAAAAACTGACTATAATTTTCCAAAAAGTATGAAATGGGTATGTACAAAACAGTTAACGAATATGTGTATTTTTGTTGCTTTGCAAAACGGGGACTTGATGCCAATTTAAAATGAATACTATTAGATAGACTGCAAAATAATGCAGCTTATTTCACTGGTGAAAGGAAAAGACATCCAAGCAGGAAGAGCAGGTTCTGTGCCATGTGTGTATGCAGCTGAAATGAAAACAAAAATGACTGCTTCTGCAATTCTGAAAAGGGTGAGACGAATTCCTCTTCCTTTAGCAGATGTTCATGTCATTTGATATACACGTTTAGGATCTAGTGGCTACTGAGTTGTTTAAATGTCCAGGAACCCATGTAGTAACTTGCGGGTGTCTATGCAGTTATTCATTTCTCTATCTGAAGTTATAAAATGATAAGATGAAGTTTATTCCAGAGGTGTAGAACTTTATGGGGTAGGAACTTGTCACATTTCATGCTACATTGATTGTAAATTTTCTTAAGGCTGAATGCCTTGTTATACTTGGTCACAAAGGGGCATTCTAAGCAAAGGATTTCAAATAGTAAGAGATCCTTTGATTTGCCTTATGTCTGGCATAGGGCTCCTCCAAGAATGTGATAAGGAACAGAGAAGAGGGAGAGAGAGAGAGTTGTATTTTTCACTATAAGAAAAGCTTTGAAGCCCTTTGATCCTCTTTGTAAGGAATCGTATCTTCTCCAGTTGCACTGGATTGCATGTAAGTAAGTTACAGAACAGGTTACAGTATTGTACAAATGGACTGATAACAGCTGTATACAGGGGGACAGTTATCTCTCTCTAGCACAGCTCTAAACCAAGAAAGATCAGGTGATTAGATAGACATCTCTGTATGCATTGCAGGTGATAGAAAGATCAGGTGATTAGGTGGGCATCTCTGTATGCTCTGCAGGTAACAGAAAGATCAGGTGATTAGGTGGACATCTGTATGCTTTGCAGGTCATAGAAAGATCAAGTGATTAGGTGGACATCTCTGTATGGTTTGCAAGTGATAGCAGCTATACGAGTCAGACAAAAGGTCATAATCTACAATGATGAATGCTGTTTAAGGCAGATGACATCAGTGGGGTTAATGACAATGCCCCCAAGTGTGCAGTTATTTGCATATTGGGTGCACCAGCTACAGAGTTATTTGTGATGAATGAGAAAGAGACACCAAAAAGGTGTATCCTCAGGGCAAATCCTTGATGAACTCCACTATATATTTTTTCTGATGTTATCTATTGTTTGTTTGTAATTTTCTACCCTGGTGGCCTGGGTCGGAAAGGGCATTCAGATCAGTTCAGTTACTTAATTAACAAAGCATTAATTAATTAATTATTCTAGTATGGCTTAAAACAGCAAACACGGCTATGTTTTACAACACTACCACACCGGGTGCACAGTAGCAAGGGCCGCCGAAACCTCACCCAAGACCCAGCACATGGTGATTTTTTTCCAAATATCATTGAATAAACATGTTGATGTTTTGTTCGTCCATATGAGTAGTCATACGGGAGTTGTGCAAGAAAAACACAGGATTGGATACATCAGTAAACTCAGTTTTACAGCAGCATTTCTTAATACACAGTCAGACAGGTCAGCAAAAAGATAACTTCGGGAGGGGTGACAGGAGAAGAGGAAATTATGGGAACGATCCAAACAGAGTTAAAGTGTATAGAAGTTAAGCATATAACATGTATTGAACATTTACAGACTTAACGGTTTAAAATAGGTAAATTAATGGACTACAATTATATATAAAAAAAAGAATATATATATATATATATATAAATAAATATTTGTGAAGCCCAGCCATCAGATTGCCAGCTTTACAGAGCATATTTTTATTAACCCTTAACCAACATTTCTGTGTGAAATGAGCAGTGGGGTGGTGGTGTAAAACAAAGCCACAAACACTTTAGCTAGATGGTGCATTGTATGAAGTAATAAACTTACACACATTACACTTACACACATTACACTTACACACATTAAGCATACAAGTACTAACTTTGATGGGACTGTACTGGATTAGATCATGGAGACGAAGGCTTCCCTTGTCTGTCTGAATACTTTCATGATGATTCATTACATCCAATTGCTGTTCCAGACTTAAGTTTTGACAAGGAGTTGACAGATCAGATATCACATAAGTATAACTCCTTAGCAATGAAGAGGGCCTGTTTCTAGCACACAGGTTTACTTACAAGTGCCCAAACCTTTTTGGTCATATGTCTCACAGCCCCATATAATGCAGTTTTTAAATACTACAAATAGTATAGAACATATAGAATTACAGAACTGTACTGAAGATTGGATAATGCATGGATACTAGCGAGGCTTACACTACATAAACAAAGGCATAAATTCTAAAGGATAAAGACTCAGTCCTGGACAACAGAAAAAATCCACTTACTTACCTATATGTAGTATAAGAGGATGGCTAAACATTATTCAGATAATTTGCAGATAGCTTTTGGTTAGCTGTGCCATATCTGACAGCAATATAGTAAATGCTCAATTGACTCAGGTTGCCACAAATTTGCCTTAGCCATTGCTTCCCATTAAGTGTGCATTAAAGCATTAAAGGAAAACTCTGTCTTAGCACTTAAAAAAACATTTTTTCGCTCTTTATTTTCTGAGCATTTTTAATACCTCAAAATCACTCTGACTACTTCTTATAGAATTTTAATGTTTTCTGCAAAATGGTTGCCAATGGGGCTTGACATATCAACGCAATCTTTGTTTTCTTCAAGCTTTTCTCTTTCTCATACTTCATTTCATGTCTGAATTATATGAGTCACACTATACATAAGGAGGCAGTACTTTATTCCCATGGCACAGACATATAATAGGATTAGTCATGGTCATCTTAAAGGGACAATCCCAGAGTTTAAAATTCGGGTCCAAGCTATAGCTTGCTACAGTAACGCCCATTTTACTACGTCACTCACATCTCCACCCACAGTACTAATTTGCTTTTAAACATCCTGTATAAGTTCGGTTGCAATACTGCTTTGGCTCCCAGTGTCAACTACATTTTATTTTTATGTTCCTATCAGGTTGCTAAATACACTTTGCTGCATGTTTCCTCACATCGCCTCTCTAGAGTTAATCATATTTAAAACAAGCAAAACGGCTGTTTTCTCCTCGTATAAAATTTTATTATGTAAGCGCTTTCATTTCAATCAATTTCCAAACTTAAACGGATTCAAACGATAGCGCTTACATAATAAAATTTTATACGAGGAGAAA